>NC_045735.1:882016-889049 GCF_008692095.1 Etheostoma spectabile
TGTGCTCTACAGATAAAGCTGCCTTGCCTTTCACTATCTGGAATAAAAAAATAATAAAAAAAACACAACGACTATGTTTTATCACTGATGGAAACCGTGCTTGATTTGTCTTTGTTGTTTTTTGGTGGCAGCATCAGAGTGTTAACGTGAGTCTGAAGCGTGAGACGCTCACCTTCTGTGCGCCAGAGAAGGCGTGATAGAAGCAGGATACATAGGTCATAATGGCCTTCTCATCCGGCCGCAGCGTACCCACGATGTCTACGCATCACCCAGCACCCAGCAGCACAGAGACAGGAGGACGGAGAAAGGCAAACAGAGAGAGAGAGAAAGAGAGAGAGAGAGAGAGTGTGAAGCCAAAGCAACCCAAAGCTTCATGGTCGCTACAGGAGGTTAGAGCAAAGGGTTGGGAAGAGAGAGAGGCTCCCTCTTAAGGTCCAGAGCTCCAAGTTCTCCTGCTATTAAAACCCCCCCCCCCCCCCCCCCACACTGAAGGCAGGGGGAGGGATGTCAGGGTGGGGGCGGGGAGAGGAGGAGGAGGACGAGTGTCCTCCATAAGAGAATTGAGGGACACTGGAGCCACAGGTTCGAGGTTGGGACACAAACACAGCTGCTGAATGGAGCCCGTTAATAACAACTCTACGTCGGGAGAGTCCACTGGGATCATTATTCAGAGAGGTGGGTTGGTTCTCTTAGCTTGGTTCATTTAGCAGGTGAGAAAAAAGTGTTCGCTGTAAATCTTTGGGTTTAAACAGATAATTTGGAGAAATAATTGTGGGATTGAAAAACTAAACAGAATAATCAAAAAGGAATATAATCTTGAGTTAAATTTTTTTGTTTTGTTTGTTTGTTTGTTTGTGTGCACGTGAGCGTTTGTGTCCCAACAAATCCAGTGTCCTTGCTGAGGCTCAGGGCTTCGCAGCGCTGTCGAGATAGAGAGAAAGAGAAAGAGAAAGAGAGAGAGGCCATGCTGGACAGTAAAAAGCACATCGTTAGTAACGGTGGGGGGTGGGGGGGGGTTAGAGGGTACCTTCTGTGCTCCAGAGAAGGCATGGTAGAAACTGGACACATAAGTCATTATGGCTTTCTCATCTGGACGAGCAGTGTTCACAATGTCTACAAGGGGGTGAGACCGTGGTTATGAACACACACTCACACATATATATATATATATATAGAGGCAAGCCACAGGGCGTGGGATTAAACACAACAAGACACACGTTTACGAACATGCACTCACATATGACACACACAACCAGAGGGCATGTGAATAAACACAACAAGACACACACACACAAGCCAGAGGGCATGTGATTAAACACAAGACACACATTTACGAACATGCACTCACATATGACTGACACACACACACACACACACACACACACACACACACACACACACACACACACACACACACACACACACACACAACCACAACACACCACACACACACACACACACACACACACACCACACACACACAGACCCAACACACAAGCCAGAGGGCATGGGTTAAACACAAGACACACATTTACGAACATGCACCTCACATATGACTGAGACACACACACCACACACCACACACACAAACACACACACACACCACACACACACAACCGACCCATACACACAAGCCAGAGGGCGTTGTTTAAATACAAGACACACATTTACGAACATACACACATGCATGCGCACGCTCGCGCACACACACACACAAAACAGAGAGAGAGAAGGCTCCATCGATCCTGAAGAGGAATGCCTCTGATGGACCACAGCAGTCACATTATCACATCAACACTGACTGTAGGGGAAGTAAATCAATCAGAACAAACCATACCGTGCTCTGATATGACTGTGATTGTGCTCCTTATCAGTAACCCCCCCCCCCCATCTCCCCTTTCAAGGCTAAGCTGTCAAAATAAAGGCCTAAATGCCTAAATGCCAATAGTTATGTAGACAACAACAAGGTGTTTAGATTGGTCTGTGTTACAGTTTGTCTACAGCAGACAGCACCGCTGACACGTTTATAATCAGCTGTAACATCGATGTTCTTCTACTGTAAATTGAAGTATAATGCAGACACTAAGTGTATCATTTACATGTGAAAAGGTCTTGGTATAGAAGAAGAAGACAGTGCATACAGTACACAGCATTATTCAGTAATAATAACAGAAGAAAAAGGAGGTTTCAGGCCTACCTTCTGCGTCCAACATCTTGGGGATGTCCAGGTGCTTCTCAGCCACCTCGAAGGCGTTGTTCAGATTGGTCACTGGGTCATCCTGAACATCCAATCACAGCGTCAGAAGACAACAAACTTTCTAAATTCATGTTTGTATTGTTAGCGAGTTCAACACTCTGAGGTCTTTTTTTTTTTTAAAGGACATTTGCACATAACCCGATACCCATGTGTTTCATAACAAAATACACAGAACAAACACAGCTTTCTGTGTGATGAGGCAACGTGTAAAGAAATAATATTTGGCCTTTTAAAGCTGAAAAGTCGATGTCTTTTTGAAATTTCTCACATATCTTGTGAATACAAACCTAAACTCAATTGTTTTGGTGCTTGGAATGAGTTTACAAGTATTGGGTTCAGAAAAGTGTTGTAATAGATGAAGAAAACAGTCAATAAATGTCAATAAAATTTTGTAGAATCGCTTGGACTATTATGAAATTACTGTTATGTACAGTTTAAGTTTTTTTAGGGTATTTTTTTCCCCTTTATTAGATAGTGACAGAGGATCGACAGTAAGGTGGGAGAAAGATGAAGGATAACACGCAGCAAAGGGCCGCAGGTCGGACCCGGGCCGCTGCTAAGGACTACATGGGCCGCACGCTCCTACTGTGAGATGGAGGTCGCCACATGTATAGTTTAAGTTTAATTTTATTTCTGTAGCTTAACTCAGATCATCGGTGCAATGAAATGTATTTGACGACAGAACAGGTCAGCTCGGCAATAAAGACCCTGGTCGCATAAGAGCACGAGTCATATAGAGATAAAATAAGATGAAATTACAATAATATGCAAGATAAAATGGAAGGAAATAAATGACAATATAGCACTATTTACATATATGACAAGGGGATTTGTCTGAATAATGTCAGACCTAACTAGTAGTTTGCTTCAAAATACACCGACTTTATAACATTTGGGTTTGGAGGGGTCTTAGTGTTTATGTCTAGTAGTCGTGTGAGAGTGCGAGACCGTGTCTACCTTTCTGAGGCTGTCGTAATCGATGAGATCCGGTCTGTGTCTGTGGATCAGAGCGTTGAAGGCGAGGCCGTCCTTCCAGCTGTCGGAGAGAGAAGAGGAGTGAGGGTGAGGAAGAAGGGGTGACGCGTAACATGACAATCAGAAATCCCCAAAGCCAGTTCTCATCTGCATGAGGGAGGCAGAGCGGTTTAGATGCCCATAATATTCACTCTGGTTGTGACTTTAATTTTTATTTTATTTTTTTATTAATTCAGGACAACGCACATTGACGCACAACAGTACACGTAAATGTGCCAGATTGTAGCATGAGGGCTAATTTCCCTTCTGCAGTCCAATAGGCAGGTTGGGTTCAATTAAATGAAAGAGCTTGTGATAGACCGGTTTTATCTAGGCCGATACATCAGGCCGATAACTGCGTTTTTAACGTGCATCAGACGACACGCGGCTGCTGCATTTGCAGATAGTTTTCCCCCGGCATTATTTACAGACAGGCGTCCACAAGCAGTTGCTGGAGACCCCCCCGATGGGGAAATAAGAAACACGCCCCAGGTTCCAGGCTGGATCCATGTACCAATCTACAGACAAGATAAATCTCTGCCTTCTAAGACAGAAGGACTGGTACCGTCCTATTTTGACCCACCAGAGACAGATGCACGGGGACATGGTTGTCTCCAACCAGTCTGAGGGAGAAGATGAAGTGTTTTGTTTAAGATTATAATGTTTAAGGCCTGGTTTCTGCTTGGGGGGGGGGCACGGGAATATAAGGACCTGTATTTGCTGTGTAAGACACACAGAACTGTGGCCACTCTGTAACTCCGTTCATTGTGAAAGCTGTTCTTGTCATTTGATTGTTCTCTCGAGAAAACGATAATTCAGTTTGCAGCTGGTCTTTATTTTGTTTTAACAAGGTCTCTTCTTCAGCGCGAGTTCCTCCCTCGCTGTTACAAGGAACTTCCACAACAAAACGTTCTCTATCTGCAGCACTACTTGATGAATGTTACGTATTGGCCTTCGGCCTGTGCAACAAATCACATTTTTAGAGCGATTTTGGCTCCTAACGATAACAAAAACAAGGTCATTGAGAAAAACTATTATTTTGCACATTACATTTTTAAATCCACAAGTAAGCTGTTATTTTGTCTTGTGTTCTGAATGGAAAAAATAAATTCAACAGGTATGAAAATGGTGTCTTAACGGGTGATTTTTTTTAACGGTTAAAACATTTTGAAGTTCAATAAATGCCACGCCTTTCCAAAAGTCAATAAGTAATCATGCTAAATAATCATAATTTTAAAAATAATCATGATTAGTATTTTTCCCCTAGCGCACAGTCTTTTGGGTTGCTATCTTCATTGACACCAGATAGAAGCGTCCACTAAAGCGAGCAAGAGGCAGCATGAGGTCACGATCAGTTACATCCCAACAGAAAGCTGCTGCAAGGGCAAAAGTCCTTCCTCACCTTGACAAACAATAATCTCAACACAAGGTTCGCATCCTAGACCTGGTCTAGACTAGCTGGAGCGTGTCTGCCTGCAGCCTCTCGGTCACGAGTAAAGGTTTTTACATATGACTTTGTATATACTGTATACAGAACACCACGTGAACACGCACCGCAAGCAACTGGATAAAATGCATGCGTCATGTTTTACTGACACAGCAGTTTGAGTTGCTTCATGCAACATGGCCCAGTTTCTCCAACAGGGGGCACCCTTTTCTAAACAATGGGAGTAGTTTATTGGACAGCAGTGAGCTTTCATTCAGCATTGAACAGTGTTCTGTACAATACATTCTACATTTACTCACATACGACTAGGTGTGGTCATGCTGCTCCAAGACAGCCGAGATGTGTTAATGAGTTATATTTTGGTTTGTGTGTTTAATAGGCCGCAATATATATATATATATATATATTTTTTTTTTTAAATACTGGCCAGTTCTGATATCATGCAGACCGCAGCTAACCATAAACACTTTAATCAGGGTTTCACTGGAGACTGTCGCTGTCCCATGAAGACCTCAAAGCTCTTTTAACCCTTGTGTTGCCTTCCAGGTCAAAACTGAAAAAGGAGTATTTTTTGGGGCTTTTCCAATGTTTTTGTAGCTTTTTCTGATTTATTTGTCACTTTTTCCCAAGCTCTTGTTGCTTTTTTAAAAACCCGAGCTGGTTTAATAATAGGTTTTACACTTATTCTTGGAATTCATGGTCAACAAACCTCATTTATATCAAATTATACATAACTTTTTAGTTAAAAAGGCAGAAATTATGAATTATTTTGACTAATAGTTAAGATCAGAGGATGTTGAGTGGATCACAGATGGGTAGATGTCAACGTTTAGTCCGGATACTGTTTTGAAACCATTCAACAAAATAATTCAAATGCTAAAAGACTAAATAAAACACCCCAAAAAAAAAAAGTTATTTTGGGGAAATTCGGTTAAATGAAATCCATATTTCTGATATAAAAAAGACTTTGAAACGGGTCAATTTGACCCGAGGACAACACAAGGGTTAAAGCATTTTCTAACCTCAAGATGAACTGAATTCAAAGATTATCAAAGAACTTTTTGGTCTTTAATGTGATGGAAACCGGCACAGAAAAGTGTGTGTGTGTGTGTGTGTGTGTGTTACCTAATGTGGAAGTTCTGCACGTTGACATTCTTGTAGGGAGCAGTCTTCCTCTGGCACCACAAGAGAAGACCCTCCTTTGCAGAGGTCTCTGCATTGCACAAAAGGAATTGAGGAGAAGAAGAAGAAGAGAGGATCAGCAACAGAAGAAGAAGAGAAGAAGGAAATGAGGTGTGCATTAGTGTGTGAAGAAATGCATCTTCATTACACTGAACCAGCATCTTGTTTTATTCCATTACCGGTGCTCAGGCAGCGAGAAAACAAAACAAAACAGCCGTCTGTTTGTGCTAAATATAAATCAGAGGGACTGAAAGTACCAGGATGTTTATGTTTACTGCATGGGCCTGAACAAACATCAGAAACATATCAGTAAGACAGAGAGTAAAAGATATGACTCAATGTTTCTCATAGTGGTCCACACCCACCACAGCTAACGCACACACGGTTCTAATTAGCCACCACGGCGTCTTTGCAGCTTCAACTGAGTCAACATTTATCAAGCAGAACCAATGCAGAAACAACAAAAACACACACCGCTCTGTGGAAGTGGAGCAGGATGAGGATTTGTTGCTGTTCTGTTTCATAACCTAAATTCAGCGTCCTTGGGTTTTAGACGGCTGGTCGGTGAGGAGGATTCATTTGAAGTGGTCACCCTGGGACATGAGTGTGTGTGATGGGAACCAAACGGTCACGGCCACTAAACCGATGGAGAGATTATTCGATAATGGAAAATGACTTTAAGTTGGAGACTTAGTCTGAGGAAGTTCCAATTACGAAGTAATGTTTTCATTTGAACCAGGTAATTATATGTTCTTCTTCACACTGAATTAGAGGATGAACCCCTCGAGATGCACCATCCCGTTATAACATTTGAACCAAAGCAAACGCAGATGTGGCCGATGACAGGAAACCAAACAATCCAACAACAACAAAAATACAATGTAGTAACATCAACAAGAACACAACATTGCAGAATGAAAAAATAAAGTAGGACTGCCAGGCTACATATGATTCTACACATTAATAATAGACTAATAGACTAATAAGAGATCCTAGCAGCAGGTCTAACAGTGTTCCCAGCACAGGGTAGTTTCACATGGGCAGTCTTACTGAGCAGCCGTGCACCTGTTTTTATATCTTGAATGTATTCCATCACTACTCAACCATGATATTCTGTGTGTGTGTGTGTGTGT
>NC_045735.1:889059-895785 GCF_008692095.1 Etheostoma spectabile
GTGTGTGTGTGTGTGTGTATGTGTCTAGCCCCGTTACTTCCACTCTAGTTCCCACAATGCACCCTCAATTTGCACATCTTCACGTGCGTGTGAGCGCCGAAGCTTCCCGCGGGGACATCGGTCGGCCAGTTACTCCTGAAACCCGGCTGGGAGTCGAGCTGCCGCGGTGCCCCTGAGCAAGGCGCCTCTCTGCCTCTCTGCTGCTGCCGATTCGGAAAGCAGATTAAAAGCACAGGAAGCTGTACCTTCTACAGAGATGTCCTGGATGGCGAAGCGGAGGATGATGGTCCAGATCATTCCCAGGGTCATCTTGGCGTTTCCGTCAACGATTTCTGCCCGACAACAAAAAAAGAAAAAGAAAAAGAAAATGGCTTCAGATTCACTCTGGATTACAAACCTCGTCCGTCGCTGCCCGTTTTACAACCTTACATCTGTTATTTCATTTAATAACGCCAGCACACCCACACACAGCTACAGCTTCCAAGTGAGCTGCTTTAACAAAAAAAATAACTTAATTCCCAGAAGATATAGAATACAGATTTAATCCATTTGTACATTTAATCGGTATTTAATCAATTGAAGAACATCCACGTATTGTGTGCTCTGTGAAGGTGTGTGTAGTAAAATCAATGTTGGATTCGTAATGCTGATACAATACAAATAGTTGGTTATTTAAAAATCAGATATATCAGCCAATATATTTAAAAAAAAAACGAATCCAGAAACGCGTTACAAAACAGATTTCCCCAACATTAGTAATTTGTAGTTATTTATGATTTCTCACTAAAATAGTAGGATATTAACATAAAAAAGTTCTTTAACTTAAAGTGCTTTGAACAAAAACCCACTGACTATAACAAAATAATCAGTGTGTCCAACAGGGACGTTGTAGAGCGTCCTCTGGTGGACAGACTATGCAACACATCACTAACAGGGACGTTGTAGAGCGTCCTCTGGTGGACAGACTATGCAACGCCATCACTAACAGGGACGTTGTAGAGCGTCCTCTGGTGGACAGACTATGCAACACCATCACTAACAGGGATGTTGTAGAGCGTCCTCTGGTGGACAGACTATGCAACGCCATCACTAACAGGGACGTTGTAGAGCGTCCTCTGGTGGACAGACTATGCAACACCATCACTAACAGGGACGTTGTAGAGCGTCCTCTGGTGGACAGACTATGCAACGCCATCACGAAACAGGGACGTTGTAGAGCGTCCTCTGGTGGACAGACTATGCAACGCCATCACGAAACAGGGACGTTGTAGAGCGTCCTCTGGTGGACAGACTATGTAACGCCATCACTAACAGGGACGTTGTAGAGCGTCCTCTGGTGGACAGACTATGCAACACATCACTCATAACATGGTTGACAATCAGTTTTTATTTTATTTCGTAAATTTTAATTTAAGAGAATCATTGTGATTATAAATGATTCTGATGAATGAATTTTTTTTTTTTTTAAATATCGGCCATTATAAATGCCGATACCGATAGTTCGGGAATGTCTAATATCTGCCGATAATATTGGCCCGCCTATATATCGGTCGAGCTCTAATATGTTTATCATCATTTAACGACATGAACAAATTCTTTTAACAATTTATCGTTTTCAAATTGAAATCGAGATTTAAGAGAATACGATTAGCTAAATCGTGAAGATGTGATAAATCGAATGTGCAATATTTAGTTAAATGTTATGTGTAACATGTGGTTTGACTATTTGTTCCCGTTTTTAATTGTTATACTATAGAACTATGTTCCCGGCATAAAGATAAAGAGCAGTTTTGATGGTGTCTCATGGTATAATGTTCCATGACATTTTATAAAAAATACAAAATCGCAAAACCATTTGTAATCACAGTGTCTGAGAGAACAATCCCAATTAGACTTTTGTCCCCCCGTTAAATCGTTAAAGCCCCAATCTGCAGGGACAATATTTGCAGTGAAACTTTCTAAATATCATTATGGCAGATTCCCCACCGCGGTCCTCGGACGTTTGGCAGGTGAAAGAGGACAAACAGGACAGGACAGCGGGTCGTGTGCAATGTAGTTGGTAGGTAGGTATGTAGTGGGGGGGGGTCACATTCCACTCGTGGTTTAAACGCATACAGCACAGACTCTTCATCCACCAGTCCTTTCATGCTTTCACTGGTTTATCAGCGCCACTCTCACTATCAGCTGGGACTGTGACCCACTTCACATTCCTTGCTTTGTGCATTCGTGTGCTGAAGAAGCCAAGTGGCACATTTTAAAACACTGTTAAATTTATTGTGGTACATGTCTCCAAATTCTTATAAAAGCTAAAATATGTTTGTGGTGCGAGTTAGCAAGAGTGTCTTTTTCCACTGCCATGCCTCCGCAAATCTGTACTTTAACTTACTGCAAAAAGGTTTAAAAAAAAAAAGTTCAAACGGGGGTTTGAGTCGCTTTAAACAATCTCTGGAGGACCTCCACCACTCTCATCCGTCACCACCAAACCTCCATTTTTCCCTCTTCCATCTTTTATTTTGGCATTTTTCTCTAAGACAGCTTTCCAGTAGATGACATTTAGTGGGCTGTTTTTATAGAAGGCCAGAAAGTGTTCACAACGTGTGTGTGTGTGTGTGTGTGTGTGTGTGTGTGTGTGTGTGTGTGTGTGTGTGTGTGTGTGTGTGTGTGTGTGTGTGTGTGCAGGATTGCAGTATTTTGGGCAACTTTGTCTCAATGGTCAGCAGTATCATGTGGCGGAAATGTCCCGTTTGTCCTGATAAAGCAGGAGAAAGGTTACCATCCTGCAGGTCCTGTATAAGGCACATCACAAACATTTCTGCACACTTGTATGTGCCAATTTCAAATTGAGTTGCTGAGCATTTGATTTTAACACTTGTACCCGGGTTACTCTGTGCTCTGAAGGCATGAGAAGATTAGGAGACAATAGGCACCTTAGCACAGACATGTAAAAGCCCCCCCCCCCCCCCCCCCTACTAAGGGCAGAGCACCCAGACTGAAAGAGATGCTAAATGTGTTGTTTTGTGTCTACCATTTTTGGGACCGTTATTGCCACTCTTCATTTTAACCCCAACCGGTCGTCAGACACCGCCTACCAAGAGCCTGGGTCTGGGTCTGGGTCTGGGCCTGGGTCTGGGTCTGGGTCTGGGCCTGTCCGAGGTTTCTGCCTAAAGGAAGTTTTTCCTCGCCACTGTCGCACTGCTGTTTGCTCTGGAGGAAACTACTAGACCTGTTGGGTCCTTGTAAATTCTGGAGTGTGGTCTAGACCTGCTCTATCTGTAAAGGGTCTCGAGATAACTCTAGTTATGAATTTATACTATAAATAAAATTGAAAGTATTGTGTTCACTCTGGAGATAGAGGCTGTCTGACTCCTGCCCAAAGCAGATCCACTGGCACTCCTCTACAGATATTAGACTAAACACCATACTAAATATTACAGGAAACCACTGAAGAAAGCCTGATGACGGATCCATGTTCTCGAAGCCAAGTTGTTGGGCAATCTGGATTTAAATTACTAATACTAATGTTATTGCATTTTCTTGGAATATTACTTTAGCCGCAGCTGCATCTTGATGGGGGGGCGGGGGTGTGAATGCATGCTTACCCTCTGCTCCAATAGAGACCAGCTTGACTCCTTTGCTGGCGATGAAGTCCAGGGCTTTATTAACATTGTTAATCTTGTGCACCCTCATCTTGCCTCGCTCAGGCTTGGGTAACCGTTCGCCTGCGACACACACACACACACACACACACACACACAGTTAGCGTGTTTCCACAGGCTCAGCAGAACACCACTCGGTTAGGACAGTTAAAGTTACAGCAGGGACCTCGAAGTGGCTCACAGCAGAAAACAAAGTGAAGTCAATGTGAAAAAGGAAACCAAATTTCATTACGGGATGACAGCAGTTTAAATGTTTATCTACTACGCCACAGGAACGGTTTCCCTGCTGCAACAACCTGCAATTAAACACAAGAACCCTCGAGAGAAGAGCTGTCATTCAGTGACAGATGTGTAGCAGGGTGTTCCCGATGGGTTTCTGAATGCCTGTGATCCAAAATGAGGTTGAAACTGAGAGTGACCTCGCCCTGGAATGGGCAGAGACATCCTTAGCATCTGAAAATATTGTGATTGACAGCTAAGAGACAGCTTTGAAAATTAGACCACGGCTCAGTGACGAGAGAGAGAGAGAGAGAGAGAGAGAGAGAGAGAGAGAGAGAGAGAGAGAGAGAGAGAGAGAGAGAGAGAGAGAGAGAGAGAGAGACACTTTGACTTCTAACAATCACTCCAGCAGGGGACCCCAAACTTCCCTTTCCCTGAGTCACATCAACCAGCTCCGACTGGGGGATCCCGAGGCGTTCCCAGGCCAAGTTGGAGATATAATCCCTCCACCTAGTCCTGGGTCTTCCGAGGCCTCTTCCCAGCTGGACGTCCCTCCACCTAGTCCTGGGTCTTCCCCGAGGACCTCCTCCCAGCTGGACGTCCCTCCACCTAGTCCTGGGTCTTCCCCGGGGACCTCCTCCCAGCTGGACGTCCCTCCACCTAGTCCTGGGTCTTCCCCGGGGACCTCCTCCCAGCTGGATGTCCCTCCACCTAGTCCTGGGTCTTCCCCGGCGTCTCCTCCCAGCTGGATGTCCCTCGACCTAGTCCTGGGTCTTCCCCGAGGCCTCCTCCCAGCTGGACGTGCCTGGACCACCTCCCTAGGGAGGCGCCCAGGAGGCATCCTCACCAGATGCCCAAACCACCTCATTTCAATACTGACCAACATGACTGGGATTAGGACCCTAATTCCAGCTGTATTAGTTTCATTAAAACAGGGTCTTCCTGACCCTGATGTGGGGGTGCTCGGAGGTTGTACAGACCTGCGATGACCTCCAGCAGCAGCATCAGCTTCAGCCCATCCCTGAAGTCCTCCTCGATGTTTTCGATCTGCGTGCCGGACTTGCGCAGGTGGGAGTTACACCACGCCGTGAAGGTCTGCACAGAAACAGGAGACAAACGGTGACTATTCAGAGCCTGGGCTGCGTTTTTTTTCTTCACCTTTTATGACAATAAACCACTTTGAATCGAGAATGAAAGAAAATGAAATTCAATGGGACAGGAAGGGAGGTCAGGGAGTTGCTTTAGATAAGACAGGAAGTAGCTGAAGACAAGGGGAGGAGACACACGCCACGATACAATACCTACAGCTAAAAACTGCTAGTGATGTCAAGAACAATTTATAATATATACGTCAAAAAGAAAATGTGTGGTTGGCAGATAAAATGATGAATAAAACAACTTTAGGTTGCTATAGTGAACACACACAACCCTAATTTCCATCTAAATAATAACACATTTTTTACTTTCTCTCTTCCCATTTCTCATCCCTGCTCTTCTTCACACTCGTGTGACACAAGATCTTAAATCATTCCAACTATAAAATACAAAAAGCAGCCCCCCCCCAAAGTACATCCCATTTGTTAAACTGCAAAACTTAGAAATGGATCCCCTGTGATATCTGAAAACCAGACAGGAATCAAACTGATAACTTGTAATTAAATATCAGGATGGTGCAGCAAACCCCAAACAGACATCTGGGGAAACACACACACACACACACACGCACGCACGCACACACGCACACACACGCACGCATGAATCCAACACATCAATAGCTGGTTGGAATCCATGTTTTAGTGCTTCTGGTTAGCCCACATTCTTCAGAAATGTGTTTTGAATCATGTCTTTTTTCATAGTGAAGGAGTTCAGAGCAGAGAGGAAGGCCCGGGACGGCGGAGAGCTTTGTCACGCCACGCTACAAAAATCTCAGTTATGGCTCATCATCAATCAGCGTGCCAAAACACTTCGGAAAAAGGCAAGGGACCAAAAATAGATGTTTAACGTCTGGGATGCACTAGAGACCGACAGATACAAATAGTTTAAATAAAAATCTGATATAAAAAAAATAGAAATCCAGAAGAAGAAAAAAAATTCCAGAAACGCATTACAAGAAATACACAGATTTTACATTAGTTATTTGTAATTACTTATGGGTTCTAAAATATGATAATTTGTTTTATTGTCGCAACAGAACAGAGGAACATCAAAATATAGAAAAGTTGTAATAAATAAAACTTAAGATATTATGAAACTTAAAGTCCTTTGAACGAAAACACATTAACAAAATAATAATCAGTGTTGCCAACAGGGACAATGTAGAGCGTCCTCTGGTGGACAGACTATGCAACGGCAACACTAACAGGGACGTTGTAGAGCGTCCTCTGGTGGACAGACTATGCAACGGCAACACTAACAGGGACGTTGTAGAGCGTCCTCTGGTGGACAGACTATGCAACGGCAACACTAACAGGGACGTTGTAGAGCGTCCTCTGGTGGACAGACTATGCAACGCCATCACTAACAGGGACGTTGTAGAGCGTCCTCTGGTGGACAGACTATGCAACGCCATCACTAACAGGGACGTTGTAGAGCGTCCTCTGGTGGACAGACTATGCAACGCCATCACTAACAGGGACGTTGTAGAGCGTCCTCTGGTGGACAGACTATGTAACGTCAACGGTCATAACATGGTAGACCGATTTTATTTTTTAAATATTCATCAGAATCATTGTGATTTTTTTATTTTCAAATCAACCATTATAAATGCTGATACCAATAGATTGGGAAATGCCTAATATCGGCCGATAATATCGGCGCAAGGCAACTGTTCCCTGGTGTGTGTGTGTGTGTG
>NC_045735.1:895795-912458 GCF_008692095.1 Etheostoma spectabile
TGTGTGTGTGTGTGTGTATATTCGGTGTGCAGGGCCGTACGATTCAAGCTGTTGAACCAATTCATCAATAGTACCCGATGTGGCGAGGCCAGGGCCTTTTCTGTTTATATTTTGCCGTTTCCATCAACATTTCTAATGCGATCCTTCAAAATGTGAAGTATGTATGTCCGTACTTCAAAATGTGAAGTACGGACCGGTCGCCATTTACGTACCGTCCATGCAAAATAGATACGCAGACACTATCCCACGTTCATTGTCTCCATCCTCGCCTAAACTACCAAAGCTACAAACCTGGGAGTGATGAACAGATTCTCATGTCCATGACGACCATATAACATCAAAACACAAGTTTAACACTACATTTTGTAAAATCAGCACACTTGACCACGTGTGTGTGTGTCCCGGGGACTCACTGTATTTAAAGTGAATTAAAATCGCTGTCGTATTGCATGAAAAAAAGCTTGCTAGTTGATTACAGAGATCCTTTTCATAAGTGCAATACATCAGAAAATGGAGAGAAATTATCATCTTTATTTCCCAGTCCAAAAGTCAAAGAGGTTGAGATCTCTACTATCACACACTCACTCTGAATTTAATATAGAAATATTTCTCACAACTTTGGAGGAACATCCAAACTGGATGTAGTGCAGTGCAATTAATCAAAATGTAATCGTGGTTATGATTTTTGCTCTATCACAAAAACAGAATAATCGAGAAAACAGTTATTATACATTTAGCTCATTAGCTCAAGAGTAAACTCTTATTTTCTCAAGTTCTGAGTGAAAAAATAAATTTTAAATAGGAAAAGTATTAAAAAAAAAACTACATACAACTGTGAAATTGTCTTAACTGTTGATTTATTTAACTTTTCCCACTGTTTAAGTTCAACTAACTGCAACATCATTCTTGAAGTCAACAAGTAATCAGCAGCCCTAACTGAAGAATCAATCCGGTTGACCTTTCCAACTCCCCTTTGTGTGCGTCTCTCCTGCGCTGTGTGTTAAAAACATTATGACAGGGTGCTGCTCGCTGCCCGGCCCCTCTCCCCACCAGGGCCACCCGCACAAAGCCCCCATTGAGCCTCGCGGATAATAGCACCCTTCAGCCCCCTGTACTCTCCCTCAACCTGCTCTCTCTCCCTCTGTGTTTGTGTGTGTGTGAGAGACCCTCCCATAGACCGCCCAATACCAACCCCCAACTCACACAAACAATTATAGTCCACACACACACACACACACACGCCCATACAGACAAAGTTAGGGGAGAAGACAGAGACAGACAGACAGACAGACACACAACACCCAGACAGAAGAGACACACACCAGACACAGCCACACACAGACAGAAAGAGACACACACACAAGCACACACACACACACAAAACACAACACAAAGACAGCACACACACACAGACAGAAAGAACCCACACAGACCACACACCACACAGACAGAAAGAGACACACACACAGACACACACAACACCACAGACAGAAAGAGACACACACACAACACAACACACACACCACCCACACCACACACACCACACACACACACAACCACACACACCCACACAACACCACACACACCACACACACACACACACACAACACACACACACACACACACACACACCACAACACACACACACACACACACACACACACACACACACACACACACACCACACACACACACACACACACACACACACACACACACACACACACACACACACACACACACACACACACACACACACACACACAACACCACAAACCACACGACCCGAACAGACAGACAGACAGACCAGTTTGTGACCATCATAATACATAGCTAATACATTTATGATTCCTTGCGGTCATTCAAATTTGAACCACTTTCAAACAACCCATATGAACGAGGCATCATTTATTCTCAGGTTGTTTGATGCAACACAACCTTAAAGAAAAAACTGAACAAAAGAAATGACTTGGCGAGTAAGTGAATTGATGACAACTAATTGATTCATGCTTGCAGCTCTAATGCTAATCAGGCACCGTTATATGTAACCACTGCAGAGAATGAGATTAAACACGTTATTTTTTAAATGTATTATGTATCATTTATGCTAACGTAGATACCCCAGACAGCCCGCTTTCTCAGGCAGGGGATGTCATCAGAATTCATCATCTAAGCCCGTGGAGCAAAGCGAGGGAACACTGAGGGTTTCTGCATGTTGGGAAGTTTTTAAGTTTTTAGGAAGGTAAACTGCACCAGAGAGCAGGTTTACTAAAACTGGGCTCTGTCCCAACAGGACTGCTGCCACTGGGAGGGGTGGCGAGGACAGTAAAGTGCATGGAGCGACAGGTAGAGACCTGCAGAGAGCCTGGAACTTTGCACTCTGAATAACACAACAGCTTCAATCCCCCCCCCCCCCCCCCCCCCCCCCCCCCCCCCCCCCCTCCGAGCCCAGGGATCAGACCCTCTTTGACACCCTGTGTCTTGCTCAGGGACACCTCGGCAGGGCTTTATCAGACCCTGAAGTAGGCCCGCATGCTGCTCTAAACAGGGCGGCCCATCAGGCTGTCCTGGGTCTGTCTGATGACGGGGAGGTTCCTGTTCAGTGGGAAACGTACACACACACACACACGCACGCACGCACGCACGCACGCACGCACGCACGCACGCACGCACGCACGCACGCACGCACGCGCAGTTCTGGTTCAAGATTTCTTGTCTTTCATGCAACATACAAAAAACAACAACAAAAAAAACAGTTTTAAACGTGTTCAAGCGGATCCCTGCAGCCGTCAGCATCAGGCCCTGCATGCGATTCCGGACGTATCAGGACACATCTCAGGAAGTTGTTGGTTCACATGCAACGGGGACCGAGCTTTACGTCGCACGATGAAACATATTGAAAGCTTGTTGATGGAAGTCTATTGAACTTCCCAAGCATTGTTCTAACTGCTTCACTCCGAGTTTTACTCTGACCTTGAAGTTTAAAATGCATTTCAACGTTAGTTTCCAGGTCTGTCTTTTAATTAGGGCTTTAACAATAAGCAATATGAAACCAAGTGAAGGCCGATCCTTCCATCCAGACCCAATGATACCACATCTTTCACTAACTATTAGTGTTAATCCTGTTGGTGTAAATTTCAGCTAGCCAACTATAAAGATGGCTAAAAGCGCGGGGGGGGGCAAAGCACTTTTCCTCTGTCCCCCTACAGGTTGGGAGAGTCCATTACTGTTACCATAATTCGTATGTCTCATTCCAACGAGTTAATGAACCACTCAAAGGATTTTGGAAACATTATTTTAAAAAGGTATGAAAGAACCTTATAAGTTCTATAATGTTTACAGAGTACAACTCAATCCCGATTACGACTCCTTATCACACACAAAAAAAAAAGGATAATCGAGAAAAAAAAGATTATTTTTGCACATTACATTTTACAAGTAAATTCACCTTTTGTCTTGAGTTGTGAATGAGATATATATATATATATATATATATATATATATATATATATATATATATATATATATATATATATATATATATATATATATATATATATATATATATATATATATATATATATATATATATATATATATATATATATATATATATATATATATATATATATATATTCATATTCAAATGGGGAAAGCATTAAGGGGATTTTCACAGCTCAAGCTGTTTCCACAGTTGGCTTGTTTAACTTTTTCACAGTTTTCCAATGTTCAATAATGGCAACATCTGTCCAAAAGTCAATAATTGTGATTCTCAGTTACAGCATGTCAGTGGATTTCCAGTTTTAATTCTGAAGGATATCCACAGGCTGAATTGCCCGAATTTTAACGTGACCTGACCCCATTTCCTGCAGAGAGCGACCAAACCGGATGAGTGCCAGAGCAGCCTGTTAAACCTGCCGGTGTTGGCTCCACAGACCTGATGAGATCAGAGGATTTCTGACCTGAGCTGAGGACACACATAACAAGCTGACGGCGGAGGGACCGGGCAAAGCTGGATGGGCCCGTTAAGACGGTTTACACGTTAGGCGCGGTGCCCTGATCCTCTGGTATCTATTGCATAACTGCTGTAGCCACAGCGGAGAACATCCTCTCCGGTGTCGACCCACTGCTTAAGCTCACTGTTTGACTCCAACGTGTCACGTTGATGGGTGTTAAAGCTGCTCAGCTCATCAAGATTAACGCTTTGAAAAACTCTGAACTTTAATACCAGGAAACCCTTAATGGGATTAACTGTAAAAACGGAGTAAAGTGGACTCATGCCTGTTGGCAGATTTTGGGTTTTGTGCACCGACGTATCCGTACCTAGTCTCGCATTGTCAGCCCTGTCTCCACAGCGCTGGGGAGGAGGCCCTGGCTAGTAAAAAGTAGAATACTTGGTCTGGTTTAGTGGCATTTGCTGAAACCAATCACAATCGTCTTGGGTGTTGCTAAGTGCTGAACGGAGCACCATAGCAACTCTGCAAAACAGCCTTGAGCAACTTGTATGGGTGGAACGTGGACACGTAGGGAGGCGAGCTCTGGACTTCAAATGGCTGTCGAGTGTGTGATGATCATTTGACTCAAAAAAAAAAATAATATATATAAAATGTGATCGTCTGTTCTAGCTCGGAGGATGTTTCCCGAATCGACCCGAGATCAGAATGCCAACACAGAGACAGTGGAAGGTAACGGTCCTCTCCAGCAGCAACAAGCAACCCCTTAAATGAAACATGGTTGATATAGACTAATCCAAACCTTACACCTCTGTTGTGTTTGAACCAATAGCCGCAGTGTCTAATTTTGTAGAGATTTATCAGTTTGTGTTGCGGGATGAAAGTCTTCACATGCCTGTAAACCGGGGCTTTGATAAAACTGGGAGGCAGGGCGACTCCAACCTTGATGATGACCATCGCCAAAATAAAAAGCTACCAGTTTTGTGTGGAAATAATGACCCGTTATTTCAGTGGTCTTAGTCTGCACCGTTATCAGGGCTCTAGGATGTATTATCCATGCAAAGGTTACAATATTTTGTGTTTTCAGCTATCATTGCCTATCAAATGTAAATCCAAAATCTTCAAGCAAGAAGCATTATTTTGCAAAACCCATGGTGTTTTGAAACACGTGAAGGTTTAGACATCTGGGTTGTTTGTGTTCTGGAGAAAGCGGGAGTGGGTCTGGAAGTGGTTAAGTTGTCCAATATGTCTCCATCCATGGCAGATATACAACTGTCTCCTCGCTGCTTTACGGTGTGGAGAACACAGGGAGCCTAACAGGGTCTACTGGGGTCAGCTGTTTCTCAACCACACACACACACACACACACACACACACACACACCCACCCACCCACCCACCCACCCACACACGCACGCACGCACGCACGCACGCACTCACTCACTCACTAACTGAGCCTCCAGGGTCAGTGTTCAGATCATTCGTTTCAAAGAGAGAAACTCTGTCAATTGCAAGCAGTTACACACACACGAAGACACACAACAAAAACATGCATGTGAGGCAACAATGAGGACCAGGCCTGCGAGATTATTAAAATATGAATCATGATTGTTTAGCTTAGAATTGATATCAGGATTCTCTGACACAATTGTTTTCTTCAGTAAGTGTAATGTTTATTGCAAACGTGAACCAGGACAAAACCAAACTAATTGGTAATACCAAACAGACTGGTTTTGTTGGCACCTTTAGCTCCTTGAGCATCAGCACAAGCCTGCAACCATAGAGGCCTCAATGAAGAGAAGGGAGAGCTTTAAAACCGATTTTATACATTTTGTATGTTTAAAACTCACTGAAGAAAGTAGTGTTTGTGATGCAGTCGGCTCGTAAAATTAAACGAGAATCAAAGTCTTTTTTTTTTTTTTTTTAAAGTGAAATTTTTTAACGATTAATCATGCCGACCTGATGAGTACACACAGGCTGAAAAACACATATAGACTGAGCGCAGAAAAGGGTGTAAAGATGGAAAGCATCAGTCTTACGCACACACACACACACCACTCCTTGGATAGGAATGTGTTTAAGAGACAAGAATTGACATTGAAACACACACCTCCATCTCTCTGTTTTTCAGCGTGCATACACACCAATTATTCCCACACCCAGTTTGTCAATGCATGTGCAATTTTACCGACTACATAGACAACTTAATTGTATGTATACCAGAGAGAGAGAGAGAGAGAGAGAGAGAGAGAGAGAGAGAGAGAGAGAGAGAGAGAGAGAGAGAGAGAGAGAGAGAGAGAGAGAGAGAGAGAGAGAGAGAGAGAGAGAGAGGGGTGTGTCTTGCTACACCTGGGAAGAATGAGACAACACAATGTTATTGCTCAAGTGCCTCGCATTCTCTGCACGTCGTCAGCAGTGTGTGTGTGTGTATGTGTGTGTGTGGTTTCTGCATCACACACCCTCAACTCTACACACCGGCAGTCTTGTATCTGTGGCGTCTCGTCATTTCTATGAACATCAACTGACACTTTAAACAGGAGCCGTCTGTCTTGTGTCACTTTACCTTGCTATTCTCGTCTCTTGATACTTTTGTATACTTTTCTATTCTTTAGTTTTATGTACCACTTGCTCTTCTAATTAGTTTTTTTACTATGTCTATTTATCTGTATTTCTGTCTTTGTGTTGCTGCAAAACCCGAATTTCAATAAAAAAAAGGTTGATTTTAGAAAATAGAGAGAAAAAACTAAGACATTTTAAACTGTGAATATTATTTTGTCTCTTATTTTTTGTAACACACACAGTTTGATTTCTCACAGATTCTGTGATGAAGCTGCTGAAACAATGACGTCTTTTGTCACTTTCTGTGAACATTTCGCAGAACGATACTTGCACCTTTTGAGAGTGCGGTTAGAAATAATTAGGCAGCAGCAGTGGTCCTCCATACTGGGTTCCTGCTGCAAACCTTCATTTCTGAGTAAGGCATCAATAACGGTAATAAAAGTGTTGAAAAGAGGAAACACAAAAGAGGAAGAGCCAAGTGACATGAGGCGGTTAGGAAATGGCTCAGGAACAATAGCTGTTAACATGCCCTTAAGCAAGGCACTGAAATCACCGTTGCTCCACTGGCACGGAATAACCGCCAACTTTGTCAGATTGGGCTCGGCCGCGGCACGACACCGCGTCAGAGGATGAAAAAGCGAGTGTAAAAACGGCAGCAGATGGCAAGTTGTTGGCACATAAAAGCAGATCTGTGCTGCTAGTTAAAGGAGTTATATGGGGACCTGCTGGCGGGAGCTAGAACCTCAAGGAACTTGGACAGAGCCATGCTAGACTGGACTGGTTGAACCAGACTAAGCAGGGCCAAACCATGCTGGCCTGGCCCTGGGAATAAAGCTCAACGACTAGTCTGGTCTGGCCTGGCCTGGCCTGACACAAGGCCTCCTATTCTTAGAGGCAGGGCAATTAAAACAGGGCTGTGGCATGCGACGCAGCAGCCCTGCTAACCATTGTCACACACTCTTTCGCTTCAAATGCTCCAGCAGACAGGTTGGTCTCTGGATCTTAACACACAGAAGCAGACAGACTCAGTTTAAATACACTTTCCCCAACACATAAAAACACAGGATAGCAAACCATGAGATTGAGCCATTTTGGCCAACCTAAAGACACTTAAAGTACTTTTACACTGCTGTAAATGAACAAAAACTAAGTAACATTTCGCTCTAATTCTCCATTTTAAAGTCCCAATTGTCCTCTATCAAGTGGAGCAGAACACAAGACAAACACCATCTCCAAAACACAGATTCCTCAAACAACATCATGACAACTCCTTTTTACAACAATGCTGAGCTGGAGCCGCAGTTAAAATGCACACAGAAGAAGAAAGAGAAGTAGCTGCTCTCTAGATTCCAGTCAGCCCCGTTCACACAGCCGTGGTGTAACTGGATCTGCAGCCTGCTACTGTAGAGCTGCTGCACCGTCACACAGGGCAGGAATACGACACCGTCCCTCGGGGGCCACGGCCGTACCGGGGGAGGGCTCCCGGTGCATCGGGGTGTAATAGTAATTTAAAGATGTGTGTGTGTGTGTGTGTGTGTGAGAGAGACAACCAAGGGACTGAGGAAGAGGAAACTCCTATCAGATAAAGAAGTGAACAAATGTTGAGATGTCCAAACAGTCAGACACACGCACGCACACATGGCGGCGTCTCAAACTGTGAAATGATAAAGATGAACTTTTATGCGGTGTCACAGCCGAGCGGATCTGCAGAGAAGAGACAATGTCCAAAAATACTGTGTGGTCTTGGAGTATGATACTCGTGACTGGAGACAGTGAAGAGGAGAAAGAAAAGATCAGGAAGAAGGAGAAGAAAGACGAACGCGCGCTGCAGAGGGTTGTGTATGGTGTCACTCATTGCTTTCAAGTCTAAACTACACACACACACACCACACACACACACCACACACACACCACACACACACACACACACACACACACACACACACACACAACACACCACACACACACCACACACACACACACACACACACACACACACACACACCACACACACACCCCACACACACACACACAACACAACCACACACACACACCGACACACCTCACACACACACACACACACACACACACACACACACACACACACACACACACATACACACACAGATAGGCCTTATAAGGTCAACAGCTTATAGCGCAACTGTATCTAACAACAAGCTTCATCGCACTGGGTCCAGTCAGACACACGGCTCTCTGGGAAGGATACTGCAGCTAGACAGAAACAAGGAAAGGGAGGATAAGGACAGGGGGGCACGGAAGGGAGAGGAATTGTGTGTCTGTGGTGTGTGGGGGGGGGAAGCCAGGATATGATCAAGAGAGGAGGAGAGAAGAGTGAGAATGTGGGAAAGGAAGAACAGACGCGGAATATCATCAAGTAAAAGTATCAACCTTACATTTCATTTGGCCAACAGTCTCCCAAATCTTTCAGGGTTGTCACAATGACAGGTGTGTGTGGTGGGCAAAAGTGACTTTGATGCACCACAGGAAGTCATTCCTGCTGTGGCCATCAAACTTATAACTCCTCCCTCTAGAGTGTCACACACCCACACCACACACACACACAACACAACACACACACACACACACACACCCACACACACACAAACCACACACACACACACACACACCACACACACACCACACCCCACACACACACACACACACACACACACACACACACCACACACCCACACACCACACACACACACACACAACACCACACACACCACACCACACACACACACACACACCACACACACAAACACACACACACAACACAACAACACACACACACCACACACACACACGGGCAACAGCCTACAACCAAACACACCACACACACACACACCACGACAGAGAGAGAGAGAACGACTGACTCCCCATTCTTTGTCCTTGCGCGCTTTTTCGAAACTTCTCTGAAGTACTCGGCTGCTGCCCGGTGGCTTTTAGTGATTCGCTACTGTTTTATGAGAGGAGGCTAAAAGGTGGAGGGAGAGAGGGAGAGAGGGGAGGAAGCAAGGGAGGGAGGGAGAGAGGGAGAGAGGGGAGGAAGCAAGGGAGGGAGGGAGGAGAGGGAGCTGAAGGGGTAACTTGTCAAGCGAAGTGGTTATTTGTTCATTTATTTACGACTCTTCCTGTCTTTGTTGGTCAAGGAGTCCGGCCAGGGGTCGGATTGCACTGCCACTGCACGTGTGTGTGTGTGTGTGTGTGTGTGTACGTGTGTGTGTGTGTCTGTGTGTACGTGTACGTGTGTGTGTGTTTCCTATTTTAGGATCAGGAAGGACGTCCTACAGAAGAGCAGGAGAGTATTTTTATACACTGGCTATGGGATACGAATACATTCTTAATGTTAACATAATAAAATATTTTAGTAATTTTCATGTTTTTACTTGAAGTAAAGAGTCTTTGCTACGTTTTGAATTTAAAAAAGATGCATTTTCTAACTGTGTTTTATGAACAATGAAAACCTTTGGGAAGAATATCTCTAAGACTAATTCATCACATCTGACTGCATGCCGACATGTAGAATAACAGCCTGATATTGTCACATGGGATGCTCTAACTTTTAGATTATTAAAAGGTGTCGGTTGTGTTCATGCCCCAGCTCGTTGCCAGGAAACACCACCACTCCTGTATCAAAGTTGTCTAACCTGCAAATTTCAACATTACATGTGAGGCCATGTGGTCCAGCTGTGTGCCAGTAAAGGCTGCTGGGGAAATTGAGGCATGTTGCTCCAATGTTACATAACTTTATGTTGAAACTGGCCACAACAAAAGCCCCATGTTCACAGTTCCCCACATTTACATTTGCAGTGAATTTTACATTTTGGCCGACACATTTAACCACGACTGACTAAGTTTGAAATTCTTCTGAGAGGGCTATACCCTCGACTTATATGCTAAGGTTGTGGAGGGGAATCTTTCCTCAGCAAGTCTCTTTAGAAATAAGGTTCTGGATTTGTGATATAGGACTCATTTCTTAATGATTTGTCTGTTGGGTGAACTGGTTGTTCCACCAATCCAGCTCCTCTACTCCCACACAGGACCTTGGGCACGGGAAATCCCCCGGAGCTTAAAGATATTAATCCTCCCAAGTATGTGTGATCACTGTGGCTCTTAAACGCCTCATTCAAAGCACCCATGCTATGCTTTTCACCCTTTGTGTTTAGGTCTCTGTTTTAGCTACAGAGTGAGACATCTCACTTTTATACTATCTTTGTTGGGAGTCACACATGCTCAGTAGCTCGGTAAGATCACATAGGCTAGATAACTCTCTGCAACTTTGGTCAGTACAGGGGAGGATTAGCTGGGAGACTTGTGTAAAATCTACAGAACAGGGACACCGAAGTAGTAAGGAAGTGTTTGCCATTGAGAACGAGCTAGCATGCTAGCGCTAGCATGTGCTACGGTTAGCCACCTCGTCTTGGCTAGTGACGTAGAAAGCCGTGGAGGTTTTGAACAGCTCACCCGGAGACCGAAGGCAGAGGACATTCAGAAACCGTGTCTCACTCAAAACACCATGGATAGTTTTTTTATTCTAAGTTTGGATGCATGTAGAAGCACCAAAGACACAAAATAACACCCCAAATCCCAGGGTATTTTTCCCCCAATACGGGCACTTTAAGAAACCACCCTTCCCAAAAAAAAAAAAAAAAAGAGGAAATCGGTGTAACTTGCTGTGAAGCAATCAGGTGACGAGGTGGAGGAAGTGACGAGTGTTCGATGATGGCATCGGTGTTTAACGTGACAATTCAATGTCTTCAAGCAAATATGACATCCTAAAGCCTGAAACATTTTAACAATGGTGTCCACCACACGGACCATGTCACTGTGCAGCGATCCAAGACTAAGAAGTGTGTGTGTGTGTGTGTGTGTGTGTGTGTGTGTGTGTGTGTGAGAATCTTGTTCGGTCTGATTCGGATGAATGAGTTTGTGTCGCCCTCGTTAATGCTTTGCTAACAGCATGTGCAGGAGGAGGCTGATGGGTTTTGAGGGGTCAAGTGAATTAATGACTCTTCATGGGATTAAATTAAGGGCAAGAGAGGTAACTGGAGGGCCGGGGGGGGGCACTCTGAGGTGCTGTAAGTCTTTGATCTTGTAGCCAGAACAGGCTCTTCTCCTCATTGAGGGGAGGGAGGGAGGGAGGGAGGAGTAGAATAACACAAGCAAAGACAAGGCAAGAAAAGAGCTAGGATGTTAAAGTTATAGTGTGTAGTTTCTGTCGCCCCCATGAGGAATTCTAAGTAATGACAACAAAACTGTCTGCGCATCCACAAGATACAAGCCTTCCGTGATCACCACCACGTCCGTGGACTACATCAATCTTCTAAAGACCACAAACATTTCTCTTAAAATGAGCTTTTTTGTGGGGGGGGGGGGGGGGGGGGGGGTGTAATGGCCGAGAGGCGGGGGACAAACGAATGTCATCCCTGCTGAACATGACGGAGAGATCAGGAATGCCAGCTATGTTCTTCCTCCCTTGGACTCCCTTTCTAGTACATCTTCACTCTCTCTCTCCTCCTCTGTCTCCGTCCCCTTCCCACCCTTGTCCTCAGCTCCTTCTCTCAAACTTTCCACACATGATTAATGTTACCGCTCGTGTACTCCAGAAACTGCAGAACATGAAAATGTGTCCTACTGCACAAAATCTCTGTTCCAGCAAGTTTGTGGAAAGACGGCACGCCTCCGACACTGTCCTGAAGGACGTGGAGTGGGTTCTGCGAGTAGATCACATAAACAAATCAGACCGCTGGAAGCGCAGAATGGAAAGAATTTGTGACGTCTGGTGAAAAGTCATTATCACACATTTATATCTCTGTGCTTTTATAGTGTTGGCTATGCAGGAAACCGCTTAAAACTGGTTTCAAATGTTAAAGAATCCTGGTATTTTAAAAAGGCACTAAAGGCCTATTCTTCCAATAGTTTGGAGTGAACAGTTGCTTGATCATTAATGGAGGGGGGGCTGTTTGCTTAAAAGGTCCCATGACATGGTGCTCTTTGGATGCTTTTATATAGGTCTTAGTGGTCCCTAATACTGTATCTGAAGTCTCTTTTATATAGACCTTAGTGGTCCCCTAATACTGTATCTGAAGTCTCTTTTATATAGACCTTAGTGGTCCCTAATACTGTATCTGAAGTCTCTTTTATATAGACCTTAGTGGTCCCTAATACTGTATCTGGAATCTCTTTTATATAGACCTTAGTGGTCCCTAGTACTGTATCTAAAGTCTCTTTATATAGACCTTAGTGGTCCCTAATACTGTATCTAAAGTCTCTTTATATAGACCTTAGTGGTCTCCTAATACTGTATCTGAAGTCTCTTTTATATAGACCTTAGTGGTCCCCTAATACTGTATCTGAAGTCTCTTTTACATAGACCTTAGTGGTCCCCTAATGCTGTTTCTGAAGTCTCTTTTATATAGACCTTAGTGGTCCCCTAATACCGTATCTGGTCCCAAAATTCAACCTTGGTGCAGAACTACAGCCACTAGAGCCAGTCCCACAATGAGCGTTCCTTAGTATGTGCCATTTCTGAGTCTGTAGCTTTTGGGACATCATGGCTTGCTTGAAAAGCCAAGATGTCTTTCTCTTTTTCATGGACGGGTCAAATTCTCTGGACAGGCAAAGCAGAGAAAGGGGAGGTGCCCCTTATGAGGTCATAAGGGGCCAGATTCCAGATAGGCTAGATATGAGCTTTCATTTTCTCTAAAGGCAGAGCAGGACACCCAGGGCCTGGTTTACTCCTATCACCATTTCTAGCCACTGGGGGACTATAGGCAGGCTGGGGAACTCATATCAATGTTAAAACACCTCTAAGTGATATTTTCATGCCATGGGACCTTCAAGTTCCCAGGCCGCTGTCAATCAAATCTGGGTAAACCACAGCCACACAGTCCTGATGTTTGTTTGTCACACTCAATGCAAATAAAACAATAACTAAAGATGCTTTGGCTGAACCTTAACTTTGGTTGTGGTTTATTAATGGAGGAATAATTCAAGTATATTCAAAATGCATAATCTACAGTGATGACCTCAGCTATCTTATCAAATATATAATGTGGGTGTGCACTCAACTGGTACCATCTAATTTGATTTATCACAAATTCTAAGATGTGTGTCTTTTCATAGCAGATATGAAGGGATTAAACCAGCCATTTATTTGGGTTTTAGACTTCTTTCCAACCATAAACCTTCCTTCAGTCTTCAGAGTTGCATGTGATGCCGCGCACAGCGTGAGACAAAGTTAAACTGCAGCGGAAAGTAAAAAGATGGTTAACTTCAGGACAAAGAAGCTGAGAGGGGAGAGAGACGACAGAAAGAGCGAGTCAGCAGTACTCGGCATCAGTGTTTCCCCTCCGCTTGTGTGCGTCTGTTTCTCTCTCATATCACACCATCGCTTTTTTCCCCTCCTCAGCCAATCAGCAGCCGACTAATCCACTTCCTGTCTTTAGAGGCACAGCACAGGAAGCAGCGGGGGTGGGGAGGATGTCCACGTTAATTCCCCAGGAATGCCGTGAATGACTCCAACTGTACAAGATGTAGAGCATTAACCCACGGGGAAACTTGTGAAAGGAGCCATCTGGAGATTCATGGCGTCCAAAAACCTGAGGTGACTCATGTAGAAAGCTGAGTGAGGTCAGGGGGAAGGAAGGTGCGTCTAACTGCAGAAGGTTTATAGAGGTGAGAGGGGACTGGTTCAACTGTCAACATCTGGTTCAGCACAGACAGATACGTCCAGGGTTTTCACTAGAGCCGATATTATCGGCCGATATTAGGCATTTCCCGATATATCCGTATAAGAATTCATAATGGTTGATTTAAAAAAATAATAATTGGGAAATGATATATTCATTAGAATCATTTATAATGACAAATGATTCCGATAAATTAACATTTCCAAAATGAAAACCGACGGTCAACAACGTTTTGTGTGTTGGTGTAGCATAGTTTGTCCACCAGAGGGCGCTCTACAACGTTGCTGTTGGCAACACTGATTATTTTTGGTGTTTTTGTTTAAAAGATCTTTAAGTTTCATATCTTAAGTTTGTATTTTTATACATTTTATTTATCAGACTTTTAATATACTTTGATGTTCCTCTGTTCTGTTGTGAAAATAAAACAAATTATCATCATATTATTTTAGTGAGAACTCAAAAATAACTACAAATAACTAATGTTAGGGAAATCTGTACGTTTTGTAATGCGTTTCTGGATTTTTTATCGTCATATTGGATTTTTAAATAACAATAATAGCCTTAAAAATCCTTTATCGGTCGGGCTCTAGTTTTCAACATGCCGTTTGTTTTTCTCGGTAGAAAGGCTGACTTTATTATAACTTTATTATATGTGGTGCATTAGATTCGTGGTGTCTGGTGAAGAAAGGTCACAGACATCCACACACAAATCACAGCTCCAGATCGCTTACTTTTATTTTAGCACGTCCTGCAGCTGCCCTTACAAAGTCGACTACGTTCTTCTGCATACAGAATTAATACTACTACTTCATAGCATTGCGCCTTGAACTTCAACCCTCTTGCTCATATATGCTGCACAAAAGGATTGTGGGTCAGAGTGGCCAGAAAGCCAGGCTGGCTTACATCCTGGGAAGTCCCGGTATTTTTGGCATACTCCATTTGACAGCATTGGGACGTAGGGCTGGGCGATATGGAGAAAACCAAATATCACGATATTTGTATACAAATACCTCAACGATATTGTAGTGTTGACTATTGGTGCTTTCACAAAATATGTACACAATGAGATTTTTGATAAATAATAATCAGTAATGTGGATATAGTGACTAAGTGACTAAAGGCCAATAATAGAACAATTACAACAGTCTGGTTAGTTCAGAAAATGACATCACTTTACTGTAATTTAGCCTTAAAAAGCAGGAAATATGACAATATCTAGTCTCATTTCACAATATCGATATAATATCAATGTATTGCCCAGATTTATTGGGACGTATGAAATCTTAGGACATGTTCCTATTGATTCATCCGTTACTTTTTTGATAACTGATTAAATCGTTGGTCTATAAAATATCAAAAAGATATATGTTCATATTACTTGCTGAAGGCAATCCCCTGCCCAAATGCACCAAAATACAACAGGAGACAACCCACCTGAGTGTGAATAACGCGTCGTCACTCACACTGTAGATGAATCAAAATGTGAATGAATACTAAAAAACAACATACTGGGCATTTTCCAGGAAGTGTTATTCGCTTTATTCCAAACTTGATCTCATCGATGTCGAACGTTGCAAGTAAAAAAATCAAACTTCTTAATGCCTAAAAGCGCCTGAGACGTTATCACAGACCTGAATAAATACAGGAGACTCCTCGCGCCTGGAAGCCACTCCTCAGGTACACAAAGCGGCAGAATATTTGTGTGTTGAAAACAACAAACGCAGGTGTTGCTATGACGTCATTTTACAATCGAGGGCCTTAACGCTGCCCACTGAATGAGTCAACCAGGGCGCCATTTCACAACCAACGTGTTCATTTGGAACGGTTCCACTTGTCTTGAGAAAATACTAACTCACACTACAATGCATGCCTTGTTTAATTTATTATGCTGCACTGTAACTTTTATTCTTGTGTTTTATGTGTCTTAAATGTTTTTATTTTTAACTGTCTATCCATGTTGTGTTTTATCGGATTAATTGCTTATGATGAATTTTGTTTAGGAAAAGGAATAAGTATAAAGGTGGTGTAATACAGAGAAAGAGAGACTCGAGAGGTAACACTTTAAAGAAAAAGCGTGAATGTGTAGTGTCGAAAGATCTGGAAATTGCGCAAAGACGGTCGTTAAGTAGCCACGAAAGGCAGCGCTAGATCGGCTTAATTAGTGTGAAGAAGAGTCCAAGGAGACGAAGGGTAACGTCTCTAAAAATAGAGTCGTGAAGGGTAGAGACACTGAGGGAGATCACCAAAGGCAGCACTATATCTGGACTAATTAGTGGGAAGGTAGTCTCAAGTGGGTTAGGGTTAGAGGGTTGGGGGGGTTAGGGTTAGGGTTTTATTTGTCTTAATGTTCTTACTTTTAACTGTTTATATACTTGTGTTTTATCTGTTTGTTTTTTTACTGATTTTGTGTAAACACTTTGAATTGCCCTGTTGCTGA
>NC_045735.1:912468-919122 GCF_008692095.1 Etheostoma spectabile
ATGTGCTCTACAAATAAAGCTGCCTTGCCTTGAACTTACACAAGCGTATCACCACTTCAACGGCTTCTACTGACCCAAATCTGGTACTTCAGGAATGTGAGAGCTTCTCCAACTGTAACACACAGTCAACGGAGTGTGTTTCATATGTGTGGCTGCAGACTCCTTACGGCCACCCAGTTATGGGGCCTATTCAGCCCAGGCCAACGCCTGGAGAGCAGACCAGGGTCATGGAGAACACCTGGAAACTGCCATTCAATTCCACACAATGGAGCGGGACATGATCAGAAAAACAGATATGAGCAACATAAAATAAATAAATTATACAACAGGTTCATGTCTGAGTTCAGAGAGTCTAACATCACATCACTTTATGTTCAATCACAGGCCTTGAAGAGAAAATGATTGCTGTTAGATAGAGCCCGACTGATAAAGGATTTTAAGGCCGATATTGATGCAAATATTTGATTTAAAAATCTAATATGCCAATATATTTTTAAAAAAATATGCAGAAACAAAACAGATTTCCCTTACATTGGTTTCTTGTAGTTAATGAGTTCTCACTAAAATAATGATAATTTGTTTTGTCACAACAGAACATCAAAATATATTAGTTCTTATAAATACAATGTATAAAAATACAAACTTAAGACATGAAAATCAAAGTCCTTTAAACAACAACACATTAACAAAAGAACAACACATTAACAAAAAAAAATGAATCCGTCTGTCCAACAGGACGTTGCAGAGCGCCTCTGGTGGACAGACTATGCAACGCCATCACTACAGGACGTTGTAAAGCGTCCTCTGTGGACAGACTATGCAACGCCATCACTAACAGGGACGTTGTAGAGTGTCCTCTGTTGGACAGACTATCAACGCCATCCTAACAGGGACGTTGTAAGTGGTCCTCTGGTGGACAGACTATGCACGCCATCACTAACAGGACGTTGTAGAGCGTCCTCTGGTGGACAGACTATGCAACGCCATCACTAACAGGGACGTTGTAGAGCTTCCTCTGGGACAGACTATGCAACGCCAACACTAACGGGACGTTTTAGAGCGTCTCTGGTGGACAGACATGCAACCCTCACTTACGGGGACGTTGTAGAGCGTCCTCTGGTGGACAGACTATGCAACATCATCACTAACAGGACGTTGTAGAGCGTCCTCGGGTGGACAAGACTATGCAACCCCATCCTTACGGGACGTTGTAGAGCGTCCTCTGGTGGACAGACTATCAACGCCATCACAGCAGGACGTTGTAGACGCCTCTGGTGGACAGACTATGGCAAACGCCATCACTAGCAGGGACGTTGTAGAGCGTCCTCTGCTGGACAGACTATGCAACACCAACGCTCATAACATGGTTGACCGTCCGTTTTTATTTTTAAAATTTTCATTTATCAGAAGCATTTTTTGTCATTATAAATGATTTTGATGAATAAATATATATACAAAAAAAAAATACTATAATATAAAAAAAATCTCAGATACTGAGATCGGAAAATGCCTAATATCGGCTGATAATATCGGCCCGCCGATATATCGGTCAAGCTCTACTATTACATCTGAATGCAATCCGTTCTGGACAGGTGTCATGAAGAGCAGAATCTGAGATCAGTACAACACGTGCTGCTGCTGCTGCAGCAGAGGTGTTGCACTTTGACTTTGCACCATTCACCATTCACACTATTCAGGCCTCAGCTTGGCCGCAAACCAAGTTCAGTTATCACAAGTCAACAGAGGGACCTGTGACTGTTCAACGCAAATGTTTCCTCTGACCTTGACAGAATTTTACTTGGACTTGTTGTGACGTAAACGTGGATTATTCAGTTTTCCCGGCTGCTCTGCAGGAGCAGGTCTGGGCAGCCAGAACCACCAGTAGCCACAACGCTGTTCTCCTTCTTTCCTCGGCCTGATCTCCCTTAACAAAACCAAAGCTCTCCAATCACTGAATAAGCTGAGGTCATTATTATTACTACTACAACACCCACTTCTGTGACTGTGTGTGAGTAGTGTGTAATTTGGCAGCCCCGATAGCAGTTGGCAGGGCGAAGCGTCAGCTGTTTGCGTCGGCCTTTTATAAAAACCGCTGGCCGAATCTTTCCAGAGCTCCACGGCAGCTCTGCGGTTCTGTTGTTGATCAGATCAGGCGGGAGGAAACGGACTCGCTCCACCAAACCGCCATTTGTTGACAAGCGTTTTGTTATCTTGATGCCAGAAAGGCTCTGCTGTTGGCATTTTCAGCATTTATGGGTTTTCCAGCGCAAAACAAAACACGTAAACAGGTTTCTTTAAGTACATAATATGGAAATCACCACAGCAACGAAACAAAAACAGAAATATATAAATCGGAAAAAAGGAGGTAGAGCTTCAGCAAAGTTAAATGTACTTCAGTTTGACTCCTATCACACATTCAGAACGGTTTAAGTGTGCAGATTCAATTTGGGGATACACACACAGGGACAGAGTTAATACACAGCTGGGAGTTGAACCCAATTATTTAGGAAACCAATCACATTTCTTGTCCTGTCCCATACGGTGACCAACCACATTTCTTATCCCATACGGGGACCAATCACATTTCTTATCCTGCCCCATATGGGGACCAATCACACTTCTTATCCTGTCCCATACGGGGACCAATCACACTTCTTATCCTGTCCCATACTGCACCAACTGTGAGTGTGTGAGTGTGTGTGTGTGTGTGTGTGTGTGTGTGTGTGTGTGTGTGTGTGTGTGTGTGTATCACTAAATTTAATCTGTGTACATCAAACGCCCTGCTAAAGACTGTGTTGAAACGTACAAGCCTATGTTTTTTAATTGTGATGTGAGCTACATAAACAAGTGAAATGTGAGTGCTCGTCCTCCTCCACTCAACAGAAAAATATATGTTAGCAATATGCGTGCAATGCATGAACTGGCAGCCGGTGAAACTGGTAAACATGACACAAAACGGAGCGCTGGGTAACCTGTAAGTGTGGAAATTACTGTTTATGTGCTGCCGTTTTTACAGATAACATCTTATTGTGCACAGTGATGACACTAGAGCTGAGAAACACACAGACGGATAGAAGAGGCACCTGCCATCAGAGAGTGTGTTTACAGGCACACTAACATCCCACTGTTATTCCGAATTTGACAATATTCTGAATTTGTTACAGGCATGTTTTTCAGGGTTTAGAAGCCAACCTGGCATCATGACTTTGCGTAAAACATACACGCCGACTTTTGGAAGCCAAGTGGCGTGTTATCTGTATGTATTTTGAACTTTTTTTGAGTATGTCTACGCTGTTTAAACATAGACACCGTTTAGCGTGTTGGGCTGGGAACCGGAGGGTTGCTGGTTCAACTCCCCGTCCGGACTAAAGTATGGTGGCGGGCTGGTAGCACTGCCAAAGTGCTCTTGAGCAAAGCACTGAACCCCCAGCTAATCGGGCCGCCTTTTCATGGGCAGCCCCCCCTCACTCTGACATCTCTCCATTTAGTGCATGTATAGGTCCTGAGCCTGTGTGTAATTCAGGCCTGTGTGTAATGTGTGTAATGACAAAGTGTAAAGTGTAGTTTCCCGTGGTATTGGGAGAACAACGTGTTATTGCTTTAGTAAAAGAAGAAAGCGACGGTTGGGTTTAGGAAAAGGAGAACGGAGTTGGTTTTAAGGAAACATGACATGATCCCCGCTCTCCTGGGTATTACCCACCCCCCCGACCAACACCCCTACGCGGATTTTTGCCCTTTTATACTAGTCGCTACAGCCTAGAGTCACACGCCATCACAAGGTAATTAAGTCACTGGAGGCCAAACGGTGTTGATAAACACGCTAAAAAGCGAGTATGCATCTTGATAACACGCAATCATGGCATTTGAATCGGTGTGTCGTACGTACGCCATTTCACCAGATCAGTCTGTCGAGGTCTTCATTGGACATGTGTATGGCGGATTTGGAATATTTGCGTCTTAATCGGCGGGGGGGGGGGGGGGGGGGGGGGGGGGGGGGGGGGGGGTTACTGCAAGTCAGCTCGGTGCGTTGCTATGGTTGCTGTACACCAACCAACCAGCCGACCGTTGGCCAGGCTGCAGACCTGATAAGAAGGTGAAACACGGCTACTTTTCAACGTTATCAAAGACTTGGACATCAACGGGTTTCCACGTCAAATAAGTCTGGATAAGAGCATCAGAGAAATACCAACACATTAAATTATCATTAAAACTAATTTAGAGGGAACGCCAGGTTGGAAAATTGTAACATTTTGCCCAACCCTTTATCATGACGAGTATTACCTTTCCAACAATAACTTGTACCATTTTCTTTGTAATACTGCCAATAGGCATTTATCATAAAACTATTGGTTTCATTGTCATTTCATAAAGTGTGTTATAAAAATGACAGACTTTAGGCAGGTCGAGGCAACCAACGATGGGTAACATTTGTCTTTGTGAGAAGAGTTTCTCACAGTCTATTTGTAACCATGAGGAAGAGGAGGAGGAAGTTATTGGTCAGAAGAGAGAAGTAATTGTTGTCATTGCGTGAGTTGGGGAACTGAACCTTACATCTTATTCATCTTGATGGTATTTTGCAGAGCAATGAAACTTTTTTTTTTTTTTAAATGGCATTAACAAATGTGTAAGACATTTACCCAACGCTGTGACTGACAGGCACATGGAGGCCCCTCTCTGGCTCTAGCGTGTGAATGTGTCTGCCTTTGTGTGAGTAAACGCCACTTTAGTTCAAATGATTAAATGCTAAACTCGCTAAACAGCAACTAAGACAGTTACTCTTTACTGGGTTATTTTAATCATTAAGGTGGGGAAAAAACAACTCTACACACCAGAGACGGAAAAATGTGCTCAGCTGGCAGCATCACTTCATCTACCTCTCTGTCAGCAACTATCACACACACACACACACACACACAAGTTATAAAACCAGTGCAAGCTGACCTCTGTACTGACATGTTGGGACAAACTGGGAGGAAAAGAAGGAGAAGAAGAAAGAGGGAGGAGAAAAGAAAGGATAAACACTGCATGGTGTGTCAGAGAGTGTGAATAAATAAAGCAGGTCTGCTTGTTTTATGAGTGTAATCTGTGTGTGTATATATATATATATATATATCTATATGTGTGTGTGTGTGTGTGTGCATTGTGTGTATAGAAGTATGACATTTCCACAGCTACGAATCTCTCATTCTCTTCATACAACATCTTTGACGATGAATACCACCTCAGAGAGAGAGAGAGAGAGAGAGAGAGAGGAGAGAGAGAGAAGAGAGAGAGAGAGAGAAGAGAGAGAGAGAGAGAGAGAGAGAGAGAGAGAGAGTATTTTTTATACCAACATAAGCGAATATTAAATAAATGAGTGAATGTGCGCTCCCAGACAATGAGATGGGTGAAAACAGAGGGCTGTGTGCATGCGCGAGAAATGTGACAAACGGAGTTTCAGGCCGGCCCGTTGCCCGGCAGCAGACACTTGTCACGTAACAGGCTCTTCCTGCCCCTCCTCCTCCTCCTCCACCCACCTCACAAGCTTTTACCTTATAAGGCCCATTTAACTGCCTATCACGGCGCAATGGTGATGTAAGAGAGCAGCAAGGTGCACCCCCCCCCCCCCATTTACACACACACGACTGCAAATCGTGCGTGGTGTGTTTTCTCCCCCTTCTTTATGAAGCAGCAGAAACCGGGGGGTGGGGGGTGGGGGGGGGGGGGGGGGTGGGGGGGGGGGTGAGAAACCCGATAAGAGAGACAGACGAGCAGAGACACAGGAAGTGACAGGGCAGGTTATGTGAAGTGAAGAAGTAAAATAAAAGAAAGAGAGCTGCTAAGAGACAACACCCCCTCCCAACGCCCTGCACTGTACAGACCCCGGTCAAACCCTGTGTCCAAGGGAGCGTATGCATGCCCTTTGGCTCCTTCAATGTGTGAGTTTCTGCAGTTTTCAGGAAATGAAACATCTTTTTGCGCTGCGTGGGGCTGACTCGACGAAGACACAAAGCTGGATGCTGATCTGGAAATTAATTCTAAAAAGAGATATTAAATTTGTGTCTGGTGAAATCGCTGTAACCATCTCACGGATTATGAGGCTCATGGAATCCCGACTGTTATTTTAGGTAGACAGGATGCACATTGTTCTATTAACGCAAGCCATGTGTTCAAAATATGGACATGTAGAAAGTGAGGAATACAGTCTCCAAAATGAAAGATATTTTGCTACTGAAAGAGCTTTTTTTTTTTAACAACAAGGCCACGGGACTACAGATGATAACACAAATAGCCTTTTAGCTCATTTGAACCCATGTAAAGTGGGTTTTATTCAATTTGCACCGTCCCGCCCTGAAATGAACTGAATTGAAGAAATTAGAAAATGGGAACTTCTTGTGGGTCCTTAACCAAAACAGGAAATCCATCGGACATGCAGCAAAATATACCATAGTCATTGGCTGGTAAAAATCAGACCTCAAAACCTTCATGTGAGATAAAGTCATGCAAACTGTTTCCAGATTTTTCAAGGACTTCCTGGTGCTGCAAGTCATTAGTAGAGGAGAAAAGAGACCTCGTAAAAGAGCTGAGAGAGGCCGGACCCGGTACAAGGAGAGGCCCATTGTTTGTTCCTCTGAGTTTCCGCTTGTTGATGACCCGTACAACACACACACACAC
>NC_045735.1:919132-920242 GCF_008692095.1 Etheostoma spectabile
CACACACACACACACGTCTAGCCAAAACCACCCCCCCTCGGTCCAGCTCTGTCACACATTCCAGAGTTCGCTGTGCCCTTTATGGCTTCATGACTCACTGGCCCACGCCTGTCTGACACATCCACACCACCAAGCGCATGCCAAGGCAAATCGGCATGCAAATGGTCATTAATAAGCGGCTGAGAGTGTCCCATCAGACGGGAAAGTTTAGAGTGGCCGCCAGAGATTGCCTGGCAGATATCTTTTTTTTGGAACAACCGGTTGCAAAAGGAGGAAACTGGCGCGTTTGTGTTGGACCGCGTTAATTGTTTAGTCTATAAAATGTCAAAGTGACAAATGCCCAGCGCATCAGTTCTGCAGATCTCAAGATCACATCTCAAGAAAGGTTGTTTTGTCCAACCAATCAGTCTGAAAACGGTGACGAGATGAGTCTCTCCGTTAGTAATAGGAGAAGGATTTCCTTCTTTATCCTAGACGTACAACTTGCAAGACCAAAAAAAGAAAGGTTTCATGGGGATCGTCTATATCCTCAACGTCCCACTTCAGAGATTGCTCAAGTATTCGCCGGAAATACAGCCGGATGTCATCCTTTTTGGCCGGATGTCCGTTAGCTTCCACTTTCTTTGTGTTGGAACTTTAAACTCTGGTTGATCTAGTCTCTGCAGGGTAAATCCAGACAGCTAGCTAGTCCAATCTGAGTTTTCTGTTGCACGACTGAAACAACTTCTGAACGTGCACATGTTCCACCAAAACAACTTCCTTCCAGAGGCTGTTATGCAGCAGCTCGGGGCTCCGTCTGGGTCTTACGATTGGGATTGGTTTAAAGAAATGCCAATAAACCAGCGCATGTTTATCTCCCATCCCAGAATGCTGTGTGCTGTGGGTGTGAAGGTCTGGCAATGAGATTGTGAGATCCACTGGGCCTAAACACACATTTATACATCAATCAACACACTAACCTAAAACCTTAAGTTGGTTTAATGCAGTGATCCTCGTGCCCTAGATAGACTCACACAGAGACACACACACACCCCTCCGGGTGCAGGGCTCAGTCATGGCTGGTCGGGTCTGTGTGTGTGTGTGTGTGTGTAAGGGGGGGGGGGGGGGGGG
>NC_045735.1:920260-933502 GCF_008692095.1 Etheostoma spectabile
GGGAGAATCACTGCTCCAGATCAGTGCAATCCCTTTAAAATGACTTTAATATCCCAGCGACCCCTCCCCCTCTTCTGCAGCATGTGGAGCAGTCCAGGACGAGTAGACAGTGAATCAGCTCCAGTCTGATCCTCTCAACCACTTTCTGAGTTAAAAACCCGGCTGCACAAACTACAAAAGCGGTTTCTTTAACATTATTAAGTCGGCCCCCTCTTCGTCGACTGTTCGGTCGTTTTGGTCTTCGTCGACTAAGATTTCGGAATAATTCTTTTATGCTTTTTTATACTAAATGCCTTATTTCTAAAGAAACGTATGAGCATGTCTCTGGTAAACAAGAGTTAATGAGGCGCTTTGCAGACGTTGTTCTTGCTGTTGTGTTTTTGTTGTGTCTCCCTCCTTCCGGTATTTCCTCTTATTGTTTTGGTGTGGAAACATTTGGTCGCAGGGAGGGGTTGTGGAGGAGGTGCACTGGGCCTTCTTCGGTATGGGTAGCGTACTTGTCTGTATATGGTCATCTAGGCCAATGTTTTGCACTTTTGTTTGGCAAAATCATGAAGGAGTGGAGTAAGAATTTATTTAGTTGAGGACACACACAATCTATAACCATGGGCAATATGGATACAATCTTTATTCACAGTATAGTTTGATTCAAATTATATAGGGACATATATTATAATGATACAGCATGTATTCTGTAAAATCAATCTAAATCAATCTAAAATGACAAGATGGGAACTAACAGTAGGCGATGTTAAGACTCAAATACTGCGATATTTTAAAACAAATACTAGGAGGGGGGGCGGGGGGGAATCAATCACCATGATGCAATATCATCACCATCCTCATGTCACGATGCAATACTATTGCCATTTATTGCAAATTAGTTTAGTTGAATTTAGTTTATAAAACTGTCAACATCAAAATTTAAAAAAAAAACAAGCAATTGATTTAATTATTCTAGTACAAAAAAGTTGTCTATGTGCAATGTATACTTAGCGTTTTTATTGATACATCAAGCATATTGCAATACTATGCTGTATTGACCCCTCCCCCCACTTGTTTGCTCCAAATGAGAGCTTTTTATGGCCATGAGTAAGATTGGTTATGACTGTAAGAGGTGTTTTAACAGGAGAGGAGGCAGATACCGACTCGTGGAACTTCCTTTTGAACCGTCACACCCCGGTTGTCTCAGAGACCATTTCCTCTACAGCTACTGACATTTCTCTTCCAACAACACAAGACTTCTCTGGTTAAATAAACACATTTCGATTTCTACAAGGTTCAGCTGAGTATTTCACAGATCTACGCAGCCCCCCCCCCCCCTCTATTATTATAATGTATGTATGTATGTATGTATGTATGTATGTATGTATGTATGTATGTATGTATGTATGTATGTATGTATGTATGTATGTATGTATGTATGTATGTCATACTGAGCTTTTGGCCATGCAGGATACCACAGAAGCCATATTAGGTCCACAACCCTGCTTTGAGGGCTGTTGCTAAGCAACCTGAGACTACAGCATCTTATTTTTAGAAGGTTTGAAATGCATCTCAGCACCTGGTGTCCGGAGTATGAACCAGTCCAACTTTTGAGCCGTTCATTATTCACACTTTTGCAAAATTCTCGAACCTTTCCATCCATCAGAGTATTGCTGCTTACCATTACCTCTCGTCTCTCTCTCCCCATCCTGCTCCTCTAAAATAGATTTCACTCACTACTGCCTGGATATAATGTGTCAAGTTAAGAGGCTCCTTTCAACTGAAGCAAAGACTTTTTAATCACAACAAAGCGCAGCTGGAAACCAGGCAGCAGCGCCGTTGGTGTCAATGTGTGTGTGAAGGCGAAAAATAACCCATCAATCCCAGGAAGGTGTTAAGAGCGAGCTCCATCTCGTACTGCAGCGGCGAGCTCGGCAGGAAACACCGTAACGCCATTCTCACGCTGCAGCGGTGAGCCGTCGTGTCTCCACAGCAGTGGTGTCAAAACCAGAGCACTGGGCTCAAAACACACATGCCAAAAATGTCTATGTGGCTCTGAAGTGACTGCAGGGTACCAGGGTCTGACACACGCACGCACGCACGCACGCACACGGAGTCAGAAGAGAGCCAACAGAGGAGTCTTTGTTAAGCGGGGGAACGGTAGCTAAATAATCTCCTGCAGGCTAGCTTTGATTGGATCAGACAGGATAGTAGACTCGTGGCGGATGGCAGCGAGGGCTTCCCTGACCCACTTTGAGACCAGCAGCGGAGCAGAGACCTGGAGGACTTCCTGCTACACAAACGGCAACTCAGACTTTTAAATTCAACGTCAGCTCAAAGACTTTGGGGGTAGAAAAGGACCTCCAAAATATGGTTAAAGCACAAAACCGTGTTAAATAAGGGCGTAACGATACATCTATCCGGATCGATATATACAACATCAGTGATGCTTAGTGAAAATAGTGATACATATCTTTAAGATGAGACATTATTTTAAAATCCCCACTTTGTATTAATTCGTTTTTTGAGTCTAGAAGAGCTAAAATGTCAAATCATATTTTATTTGCTTTTTCTGAGTTGATATAAATGTAAGTGATTGTGTTTAAGGGGCATAACATATTGTCTTGTATCGATCACAGGCCCTTGAGTTAAATCAAAATTGTAGCGTGGCAGACTTGATTTTAGACTTGTTTCTATACCGACATAAACATCTACAGTGATAAAAACTTGTAATTTACATCACTAGTGTTGATAAAGATTGTTGTGCAGCCTTTACCATATCCTCGTATTCAGCACACCAAGCGCATTATTCGTTCAACAGTTTTACTGTGACAGCTTAGACACATTAGTCCTTGTTCTGTACAGTTATATTTAATATACAGTTAATATACAGTAGGGCTGGTGTGCAGGCATTCCCGACTTTCTTGGCCAGCCATCTGGTCCATTAAGGCGTGGGGGGGGGGGGGGGGGGGGGGGGGGGGGGTGACACACAGACACAACGATCTGTCTGTCTATCCGTTTTGGTGTGCGGTGACTTTATATTTTGGGTAGGGGTAGAAAACCGCAGAAACCACAGAGCCTTAAATAAAGTATTTCTGATTCCTCTTTCTTCCACAACTACGACTCCCAGGGGGACTAGCGCAGTCGCTCTTCAACGGCATCTCCTGAGTCGCACTAATCCTGGTCGTCTCCTCTGAGACGAGAGTTTTATTCTTCACTGCTAAGCCCATTTATGAAAAAATAAACAGTAGTAGTTCTCCCTTCTGGGTGCTAAATGTCTGAGGAAATGACATTTGTCCATGGTACAGATTCTTCGATCAATCCCGTCTCCACGCACACACACATAAAACTAAATTCACCAAGCGGTCACCAGGAAAGACTGAAGTCGCAACAGAGAAAGACGAGGACAGAGGAGAAGAATCCTCCTGCTTTCCATTTCCATTTGAGACTGTGAGGCCGAAGGCAGCAGTGGGATCTGATCGTCTGTCCTGTCAGCTGCACTAACTGGCAGTGAACCTGCAGCAAGTGCTCATCATCCATCTGTCTCAAGCTCTCTGCTGGCCTGCATCGAAGTCTAATGTATTCTTACACTTGCAGGATACATAATCTCCCCCCCCCCCCCCCCCCCCCCCAAGAAATTAACATTCTTGTCTGCCTGAGTCTTGATTTCTCTCCTTGTTCTTTGCAGAATAATCAAGCATCACCCGACAAAGAGAGACAACATTCACACTGTCTAATACACTGTTTAAAAGTCCAGTATTATGCTTTTAGGCATCAACTAGAACATGTTTACATGCTTTAAATGTTATTATTCAATGTTTCAAAAAAAACAAACGACAAACATCTTTCTCGTACAGTCTTGTCTGAATAAACGTGTTTTCACCCTCTGTTTGGTTTGCGTTTTCTGGTCTTTTACATGTGAGCCCTCGGCATCTGTGAGCCATCATTGCAGCCGGGGGAATGCCCGTAACGCTACATGGCGTAGTTGGGACATCGCAACTGTACAGAAGTTCTGAAGGCCCGTTTGAAGGCACGTTTCTGAAAATGCGTTCAGCATTTTGATGCTGTCGCAGTATTTATATAGCACCTTAATGAAAGAAGGGTTCATCTTTGTGTTGTAAAACTCTAAGAACTAGACCCTATCATCCATCCAATGAATCTTTCTGTAAAGGCTCCAGGCTTGTAGTCTCTGAGGGACCTCCTCTGAACTATGAAAGACAACCAAAACAGATTGAAGTTATGAACAGACCCCAGGCTGGTCCTGGAGATGCCTGACCTTAGACATATCCCACATTACAGAGAGAGAGAGCCCAGAGCTGAACTGCTATATCACACACAAACACAGAAACTAAACACAGTCCTAAAAATAGCAATATACACTCCAATTATCCCCTTTTGTCTGAACCTGTTGCCTTAACGACTCCGGCAAAGACAGAGAAGCTGAAGGAATAAATGAGGAGAGCCAGAGAGGGAGAGGGTTGCGTGGGATTATCTGGTGAGTAGCGCGTCCTCGCTATGGATGAGAGCAGAGGAACCTGAAGGCCAGGCGCAGTCAGTAAATATTTAATGCTGCTCTTATGTGCCCTGAAAGCAGCTCAGCCTCCACCGATACCCCGCCGAGACGCTGCTGCTTCAGCTGCACAAACCCAGAGAGAGCACGTTTCAATTTATGCAACTTTATTGTAGCCAATCATCTGGCTCACTTACAAATTAATATGTTGAAGATCGACAAATGTTTATCAGGCTTTTGAGCGGGCCGGTTCCAACGCCAGATGTTACTTTGGCATCCTGTAGCATTCAGGAAGTGAAGCATTTTATGTTTCTGCTCGTTTTTTTTAGCATTAGCAGTGATCATTTATGATTATGAAATTGAAAAAAAGACATCAGTGTAGACTTGTGTTGTCTGTTCTAGTGTGTGCGTTTAAATAACTGTACACACACACACAGTCTGCTGCTTTATGCATGTATGGGTGTCCCATGGGTGCAGGCCTCTCCTCTTCGCCCCAAGTGGCCCCTTTTTTGCAAGCTGTAAATTCGACAACAGGCGCTCGCCCCACACACATCCACACACACTACCCACCCCGCACCACACACACACACCACACCCACACGACACACACACCCACCCGCCCCCCACACACCCACACACACCACCACACACACCACACACACCACACAACACACACACACACCCCCCACAACACACCACCCACAACACCCCCACCCACAACCCACACACCCCACACACCACACACACCACACCCACACACACACCACACCCACCACACACACCACCACACCACCCCACACCCACACACACCACACACCACACACCCCACACAACACACACACACCCCAACTACCCAACACACACCCACTCCGCATAGATGTGGGGGCATGAGTCTTGACACCACAACAAACACTAACCGATGCCTACATCTCCCAGAAGCCTCCTCAGGTGATCAGATTCCCCGTAGACTTCAGTTCCCTTTCAACATGACGAGGCTGTTGTTGTGAAGCAGCTTTCTGAACGTCCTGTACAATACACACATTCACACACACCCTCGGCTCTTACATGGACACCTCAACACCAGTGTTGGCCCAATAACCCAGTTTCGGTACAGATAACAAAATCCTACCTTAGTTTTAAACATTAAATAGTAGAAAATTGGAAAAGTTTCTGAACCAAACCAAGATCTGATCAAAAGGATAAATTAACAAAATCAATATGACGAGACGTTTGGTCCTAGGTTTTGGTCCATAAGGTTTTTGATTACCTAAAAAAAGCTAATAGCTAATAGTGTCACAAAAGCTGCTTGAAGAAATACTTCACCCCCAAAATGATCGTTTGTACGTCAATTACTCAGCTTCTCGGACAAGTAGCAGAAAAGCGGGACATTATTAATGCAGACTTTTTATCTTAATTTTATTTTTTAAATGAAAGGTTTTAGTGAAAATGCATGTGTTTGGGAAGTACCGAGCGTATTCCTGGATAAATGAGACTTTGTAGAAGCATCATTTTTGGACCGACAGTCGAGATGAACTTAATTAAAAAATAAAGAATTCAAATACAAATGTTTGCATAAGCGCTAAGATTTGTATTTATTTTTTCAAGGTGACTGTTGAGGGTCATAAGAGGACTGCCGTCTGCTGTGATCATATACTTAAAGGAACAGGACAAATACAGACAAGGAAAATTGTGCAATTTTTGAATGTCTGGGGAAGTAGTATCGGTTTGAGCTGGTCTAGTGGTTTCAGAGCCCAGAGGTCAGCTGTACGACCATCAGCAGCGACGGGGCTGAACCTCTGGTCCAGATGTGTGCTCTGTGTAGAAGCATATCCCAGATGTAGCATGAGGCCTCGCCGTCAAAGCTCACTCTTTCTTACCAGACTAGCACGGCTTGTTTGTTGTGCTCGCTCTCTCCTTTTTTCTTTTTATGTCACTCACACACCCGCCCCAGACGGAGTATAACCTGTCTAGGTGTGGCCATGTATGCAGCTATCCGATCATGCAGAACAATATCATTTGAACAACATTGTCTGCTTTATGGATCCTGGCCTGTACTGGAGAAACAGCCACATGAATAAATCTGATCCGCATAATTTGGATCTCTGCTAAACAACTCTTTCCTGGTTACATGTTTTTTTTTTTAAATTGGACTAAAACTAGTCTGAGCCTGTGTGAAGAGTCTCACAGTATCACAGAGGTGTTACTTCCTTTCCTGTTCGTATGTGCAGTGATTAGACCGGTCCTAAAATGAGATGTGTTCACTGACCTCCCATCTATCATTTCTAATGGGATATTAAAGCCTCTACTGGTGATTTTTTATGATGTTTATGATGAAAGGAAAATGGTGTCTCAGATCATAGTCTGATCCTAATAACCCAGATCCCAGTTGTTCACCGTGTGCTTAAAAAAAAAGCAGCAGCCACATCCAAACGTGCCTACATGCGTCCATTCACCTCAGATGTGTGTCAAATCAGGACATAATCTGGTCATCTGAGCTGGGATGTAATCTGTGGGTGAGTGGCAGCAGGGGGGGGGGGGGGGGGGGGGGGGGGGGGGGGGGGGGGGGTCTGTCCCACTCTGACAGAGGAGGACCAGATTGAGGACAACCTCAGACAGTGTTAACAACACACACCCCCCACCCACACCTTTATAAAAGAACAAAAACACTAATGAGATTTAAAACATTAACTAAGGAACGGTCGAAGTCGAAGCAGCAGAGGTCGTGTACGTATTAAGCGTCCTGCATTTCCCATAATGCAACTAGAGGATCTTGTTGTTATACTTGACAAACCTCTGACACACTGTTTTCAGACTGAGTAGTAGCTGCTCCCTGCGACTGACCTCTGTGTGTAAAAAAATAAAAATTAAAAAAAAAATTAAAAAAAAAAACAGTCAAGGTCCCGTTTAAAGTTTGTTTTAAGATATTGAACCAGGAGCACAAAATTGATGCATGGTGGATTTTCTCCATAGTTGTGATGACAAATGTTTCTTAAATGTTCGCTAAAGAGAAGTACATGTGGCTTTGTATTTCCCTGAAATAACACCAACAACGTCAGACTGCATCTTCTACTTTGAGCGACGGCTAGACAGCACGCATTAATTCACACACCAACAACCACACACACACTTTAAAAAAAGACACCGAAATCAACGCTGGTAAAGATGTGTGCAATGCACTAATCTATCTATCTATAGCCTTCCTAAGCTATCCACAGTGTACAGTATGAAACTACGCTGGCTGCATTCGCCTCCTTCAGAACAGTGAGAACCGGGGTCTTTGCTTCTCGTTCTATTTTTTCCATCAGGTTTTTTTTTTATTGAATTTGAACACTCTCTCTTTCTCGCTCTCTCTCGGGTGCAGGATGATATCAGGGCTGTGAAGTGGTGTTTCCAAAAATACACAGCCCTGCAGAGCGCCGTGGTTCAGAATGGAGAGGCTGCAGCCGCACAGATCCATCTGCGTGTTATCTGCGCCCTGCAGCCATGGAGACAGAGGAGAGAGAGAGAGAGAGAGAGAGAGAGAGAGAGAGAGAGAGAGAGAGAGAGAGAGAGAGAGAGAGAGAGAGAGAGAGAGAGAGAGAGAGAGAGAGAGAGAGACACGGGGCCGGGCGAGATATTCAAACACAGGTAGCCGTGTCACCCAGTGAGGGTGCACAGCCCCAGCTGCATTCTGCAACGGGTCATCTTTCCATATCTTACAGCCCTGATTGTCACAGGTTAGTTTGACATTTTTCACCAACACAATCCAATGCAGTTGAGCTTAGAGCTGCAAAGATTTGATTAACTGTCAACTATTTTGATAGTCGATGAGTTTCTTCTCTCCTCTGTGACAGTAAACTGAACATCTTTGAGTTGTGGAAAACACAAAGACATTTGAGGACGTCTCCTTGGGCTTTGGGAAACACAGATCGACATTTTTCACTATTTTATAGACCAAACAAATCAATTATACTATGGTTACCTGGTCCTCAGATCTCTGCAGGATAAATTCAGACCGCTAGCTAGACTATCTGTCCAATCTGAGTTTTCTGTTGCACGACTAAAACTACAACAACTTTTGAACGCACACATGTTCCACCAAAACAAGTTCCTTCCAGAGGCTATTTTGCAGAGGCACCAAACCTGCGTCTGGCGCTTAGCGCCGCCCCTAACGATTGTGATTGGTTTAAAGAAATGCCAATAAACCAGAGCAGGTTTTCCTTGGACTAGCCAGACCCTCCTCCTCGGTGCTGTGGAGGAAGGTCTGGCGATGCGAGACTGTACATACAGTAACTGCCTCGACCTGTCATCTTCTGATTAGGAAACAGCAGTGAATGCAGTATGTTCTTCATTTTTGTGGCATTAGTGAAGCCCAAACACACAACTACCAACAGTGGGGGGTGGGAGGGGGGGGGGTGAGCTGAGTTACTGTGATCCTTCCATTTGACTCTACTGATCTGGGTTTATGAGGAAGTTGCCAAAAAGCACAGTTGAACTGCAGCTTTTTCAGTATTCTATTATTGTCTAAATGATCCTTTATTTCCACCCACACACACACACACGCACGCACGCACGCACGCACCCACCCTTCAACCACACCTAAACAAACATCCTTTTCTTCTTCTGCGGCTTTCCTACAAACAACAGCCGCTCGGACTGCTCCAAAAACACACACCAACACCCACCCCCACCCCCTCTGAGCAGAAACCTGGGACAAGAGTCAGCTCCAGTGACGATGCTGCATCACTGATCAGCTCCACCTAACCTTTCACATTCCCAACAGCCCAGTGTGACCCTGGGTGAACCGCCAGCCACCGAGAATAAAACACCACTCCTTCATTAAACCAAATATGTCCGGAATAATCACTTGTGCACTGAAAGCTGCAATTAAGGACTTCATTATAGTCTAATTCAACCCCATTAACTGCTTTTTTTTTTTTTAAGCAAAAAAGTGAAAAAACACCATCACATTCTGTAAGTCCTCAGAGCTCAAAGCGACGGATTTAAAATTGCAGTTTACAGTGACATAAAACGCAAACGCAGCCATGTCTGAGGAGCCAAAGCCAACAAATGATTTGCATTCTGATATATATCTTTAGACTAATTGTTTCAGCACGTCTGCGTCTTCAGTATTCGGTCTGACAAGTACTTCTGAAGTGACGCTAATGTAGCATGAAATATTTCGGATTTAAAAATAAAATACTAGACAGAAAAACTGCAATTAACTTTGTTCTTTCTTTCTTTTTTTTTCTTTTTTTACACACACATTGGTAAATGGATCAAAGAGCACACAAACAGTTGGTATATTCCTTTAAAACCCTGTCGTGTCTACACTTTGAGGACATAAGAAGAAAGGGGGGGGGGGGGGGGGGGGGGGACTAAAGCTAAAACCATCAACATGCACACTGGCAGCCAACCAAAAGGAAATTCTTAGTCCCTATTGTTGCCAATGTTGATTCATCAGTGGGGAAATGCCATTTACTGATCCTCACAACTATGCACAATGGCCAAGACGTAAGTCTGGGAACAACACAGCAGAAATGAGGGCCGGAGCGCCGGAGGTTGCGTTGGCTCTGAACTCCAACCACGGCCTCCATGACATCCAGATGCACCCCCGTCCTCCTCTCTGCCCCGTGCCTTCCTCGCACACACAGAGAGTGGGAGAGAAACAGACCGTAAAGCAATCCCTTTGAAAGAGAAACCCATCAGGATCCAGCACAGCGGCCTACAGCGCCGGGACCGGGACCAGGACCAGCCCCCCCCCCCCCCCCCCCCCCACCCCCTCAACCAACACCCCACCCCCCCCCCCCCCCCACCCCCCCCCACCCCCCCCCCCCCCCCCCCCCCCCCCTGCAACCTCTCAACTGAATGAATCCCACTTTAATCCATCGAGAAAAACCATCGGTATCACGTTTTGCAAGTAAAAAGTTCAAAAGGAGTTTTCGCTGTTGGTTGGTTTGAACGCTTTCACGTTTTTTTGGAAATTCAATAATTGCAACATCTTTCCAAAAGTCAACGAGTAATTGTGTTTAATAAATCGTGATTTCAACATTGATCAAAGATATGATGGTGAAGTCTTTCCAGCCCTCTGGTCTGCACTTTGAGCTACAAACAAAACAAAAGGCTCCAAAGGGCGATCAATCACAGGATGTCGACGGTGTCCGACAACATTTCTGCAAACAAATATTTGGCGCCCGGACTTTCGCCACCATTGTAACCCCCCCCCCCCCCAGGAAACAACTACCCCTGTAGGAGGATGCCCATCTTGTCTCTAACACACAGCCCACATCTGCAATCTGCAAAAACCCAAAATTTGTTTCTTTTTTCCCTGTCGGGCAAAAAAAAAAAAAAAAAAACAGGACACCCACCCACCCAACCCCACCCCCCCCCCTTTAGTAAAAAGGCCCCCCTCCTACTGGCTAGCCAGCTTTAATGGGCCCACCAAAGAAGTTTCCCCTGCATGCTCCTCACCGCACCAATAGCAGAACAGAGAGAAAGACAAGGGGGGGGGTTACATTCCTCTGGGCTCTGTCTGCTTGACTGACTGGTTTTTTGTTTAGGTCCACACGCTGATTCTGGATCGCGGTCAGCTGAGGCGGAGGGCTTCCCCCACAGCTGACCTGGAATCAGCTGGCAAACGCTGCACTTCCATTAGCTCACATCCCAAACTGCCTCCAGACCGCTACAACGCAACCGCGTCCTTCTCCAGGTCCCGTGCAGCCGTGTCTCCCCTCAAACTGTATCCTTGTCAAGAAGGAAGAGCCTCTGAAAATGCAGTTGCATCGTCCCGATTGGGCCAGTAACTACTATTTTATTTACCAGTTACTTGTTTGCCTATTGATCGATAAAACAAAATGTCAGAAAACAGTTCCCAGAGCCAACGTCTCATCTTCAGGTTGATTGTTGTCACAGTGAAAATCCCAAATGTATATACACAAAACAATGTAAAACAGAAAAAAAGACGCCAATTCTCACATTTGAGGCACTGAAAACAGTCCGAGTTTAGCATGTCCGCTGGACGAATAAAGTAACCGATTATTCGGATGTTGAAATTGTTCGGTCCATCCTGCAGGCGACCAGCTGCTTAACCGACTTATTGTTTTAACAACACTACAACTCCAAATCGACGTTGCTTCGCCTCAGGGTTCAATTACAATGTTCCACTTTTGTAAGCGATCATACATGCACCAGATATCAGTCCTAGTCTCCTAAAGCCTCGGACAACAGCTTTGCATAACCACGATCATCAGTAGGATCTAATAATCTTCATCTAATCTAGTACGTAGAGCGCCGGCCGAGCTGATGTATACGGAGACACAGCGCATGCATATCAGTGTGGGATCGGGTTCTACAGTTCACCTGAGTCAGAGAAACCAGAATCCACTAGAGATAACCATTTCCTGTTCCACAGGCCGAGTGATAACAGCTGTTGTATCGGCCCCGCCCGGTCAGGTTGGTCCTGCTTCGTTTCACCGCAATCGACCGCTTCCATCAGCTAAAAGGTCTTGAGGCGTATGGCTGGTAGTTGGAGATGTGGTTTACATTTGCCAAGTTTTTATTACACAAGTGATTATTGGTCAGACCACATGTTTTTGTTGGCACTTTATTATTATGATGATCATGATAATGAAGAGGTGTATTTGTGTTATTTCATGATGTGGGTCACATAACTGCCATATGAACTAAAGATGTAGCCTGGAAGTCAATCAAAGCTTCAATTTGTTTTAAAACGTAATGAATAAAAAAAAATAAAAATCAATATCAACATTTGGAATTGTTCCAGCTGCTAGCATTGTTTGTTGTTGTTATGGAGCTGGCTGGTCAACCATTTCTCTGAAATGTTTTGGAACAGGAAGGCAGACAGGGAGATAAAAGTCGCCGGGCAGCTTATCACGCAGCCAGATCTTAGCCAGAGCCAGTGCAGTTTGGTTTCTTTTGGTCCTGAATAACATGTCCCAGCGCCATCTGAACCGGCTCCGCCTGGCCGCCAGTCACACACAAAGCATGTGAAAGTGGGCGGCAACAGAACAGACCAACACTGTGTCCAGCTGCCCACCCTGGCAGAAATGGAAAGACATATCAGTCTGTTTGTTGTGTTGTAAGTCTGGGCACTGGTGGGGTTTGTGTGTGTGTGTGTGTGTGTGTGTGTGTGTGTGTGTGTGTGTGTGGGGGGGGGGATTCTCAATCAGCGTTTCCCAACGACCAGGATGACGTCCTCAAGCCCTTTGCCCAGAACTCAAAGATATCCAGTCCACTGTCACAGAGGAGTGAAGAAACCAGAGGATATGTGTTCATTTTTCCTTTTTTTTCCTAAGAAGTGCTCACATTATGCTCATTTTCAGGTTCATAATTGCATTTAGAAGCTATATCAGAATAGTTATACATGGTTTTAGGGTCCAAAAACACCATCTTTTTGTTGTGCTACACATTGCTGCAGCTCCTCTTTTCACCCTGTGTTTTGAGCTCTCTGAAAGTGACTTACAATTGCTCTAAATTTTAGAGGTGGAGCGACTAGGGGTTAAGTGTCTTGCTCAGGGACACATCGGTTGATGTATCCAAGTGGGAATTGAAAAGAAGGCATGTGTCGTATCCACTGCGCCATCACCACACACTGCCCTGCTAGCTAGCAAGTAGCAGAGCACAAGGGCGCGCCACGCTAGCAGCTAGGCGAGCATCATAATGTGTGTTATAAAGGGACGCACTACAATACTACTACAATAGAAGAGTTTGGGAACAGTGTTCTCTGTTGGAGATGGTAAGTCCCTTTG
>NC_045735.1:933512-942603 GCF_008692095.1 Etheostoma spectabile
GGACTTTGGGCTTTTTTACTTTGTTAACTTATAAACATCCACAAAAAAGATAAATAACAGAATAAAGGAAAGGGGGAAAAGTTTAAAAAAATCATAATATAAGCCCTTTTAAAAAAATGATTTGAACCGTTATGGCAACTTATCGACTAATTTTAAGCTGGAATAATGAAACATGAGGCAAAAGTGATTTCTTGTCTTGTGTCACGTTTAGAGAAAAAAATAAGCCTAATTCAGCAAAAGGACCCCCTGACAGGTTGTGTGTATAAGGACAGGAAGTTATATCAAACAACCCGTCTACCGCCTCGTCTTTCCATGAGTCTCTCTTCCCCCCCCCCAAGCCTGTGCAGTGAGTCCGTACTGCAGTCTGACTCCAAATCTGTACACTCAGACAGGATAGGAAAATGAAGACAGATAACCAGAGCCATTGAACACAACTGATTCTACCACAAAGCTGGATTAGGAGACGGAAATGTTCCACGATCAGTGCGACGCGCTCCTGACACGAGCCCGCGGGAGGGGAATAAAACACAGAGCTCTGAAGGTAAATTCCTCTTCGTTTATGGCAGCACACACACACGTGTGTTTCTACCAAAACCTTGTGTCATTCAACTAGTTTTTAACATTAAAGTTTGATCTTTCTGTGAATAAACCGCCTGCATCAGAGGGTCGAGTGCTAATTAAAATCGGATTTCAGAAGAGCATCACGCCGACAACCCGGAGCAACCAATCACCAGACATCTCGACTGCTCCGGGCCTTCTGACTCGTCTGCTTTACTGCTTTCCTTCTCCGCCCACATCGCTGTACTTTTGCCCTGCCGCATGACATGAGAAAATATGCACAGCCTAACGGTCGCTGAGACGCTGGATTTGCATGCACCGCCTGCCACAGTGTCGAGAGTTACAATGAAACCTCTGGTGGCGCTCCTGCATACTTCGACGTGTTTCAGCCTGTGGTGGAACCGAGAGCAGCGAGAGAGACTTAATGGCACGTTTGTCAGATGATTGAGGAGCTTCGCCTGTAACAAACTGTACTTAGCTGGACTCAGTTGGGCCCTGTCCAGGTACTCTGGGGTGTTGAGAAATGTTGGTCAATGTGCCAAATGGACAACTGGAAACAAGCTGCAAGAACAAACAACGCACTCTGAAATGTCCACATCACGACTCCGAAGACACTCGCAAAGACCAAGTTGTTCTTTTGCAGAGTGAGTCTCTGATCTGTAGGACCGAGAAAACTTAAAAAAGGGAGACAACTTAAATAAGCCTAAAAAAAACATAATCATTTTCAACTTCTTACTGTAGATAAAGAGAGATGAGGTATGTGCATGTAGCGTTTGTGAACTGAAGCCTACTGTCTACATGCCATTGAGTTATCACCTCACTCTGGCTTTCCTGTCTCTCGTCTCTAATGTGGACACCACACAAAGGCAAGAAAACCAAAACAATGTGAAGCATTTCTGTCTTCCCCCCTCTTGCATTACTCGACATGGTAAATGTGCAAGAATCAGCATGACTGGAAACTCTGCATACAATAAACCGCTCTTGGTCTTGGTTTTGACCCTACAAACCCGCCCCTAACACACACACACACACTCACTCACACACACACACTCTCACACAAACCCATTCCCACACTCATTACATCCACGTCTCTCTTGATAGTCCCGGGGGAGGCATGTGCTCACTTTTGCGAAATAACTGCCACAGTGAGCGTGAATACACCGCAGGAATTTGCCCTTGGTTCCCCCCCCGCCTCACCAGGGCTAGCGCAGCTCAAGCTTGGCAGGGGGACATGTCCCCAGCCTGGACTGGTCCCAACCAACCAAACACCTATCAGCCTCCACTGATGAGTGCAGATTCAGGAACAGGACCACAGGCCAGGACTTGCATAACAGGGCCTCGCTCTGTTAATGATTGGTAGGTTAGATTTTCCTCTTGAAGAAACTTTGACCCGTGTGATCTCTAGACAAATATGCAGAGTCCCGCCTCGCAGTCGTCCAACCACCGTGGGCTCACAGGGAAGGACTGGCAGCGTCAGGTTGGATGTTAATCAACCGCAGGTCAGGAATGTCTAAAGTTGACGGCTAAAACGCTGAGTAGCCTAACAAAAATGCACGATTCAACGCTCGGCATGCTGTCACACCATTAGAAAGTATGTCAGTCATCTGGCTAGTGAGTGACTACGATAGTGCGTAGCCTGGTTAGCACTAAGTACACACATAAAAAACACACACCCACTCAATCATTCCACACTGTTTAGCAATCGTTCCTCAAATCATCTACATTATACTGCCTCTCCACTCCCTTATGACAGAGCTTTAGTGTTGTATTATGAGTCCACGTAATCACGAGGGACATGAACTTCATCATTATAGGGTGGCGTCCTCCATTTCCATTTTGGGCTTGACTGGGTGCTAGTTTTGAAAAATGATCATTCAGCACAGCGGGGGGGGGAGTGGGGGGGGGCAGGGCGATGGGTGGGTCAGAAAACAAGGTCACCTTTGTCTGAATGTTCGGGAGCGGCTTTCATTGCCATCCTCGGGGAAAGTTGCACTTACTCGATCCTAGCTCAGTGGGTCTATTAAACATGCGGATGAGGAGAAGTTGGATAGAGCGACTGAGATGATGAGGGGGGGAGGATGAGGAGTGCTAGGTAGAATGGCTGTTTTAGACAAATAGAAAGGTGCAACGCTGTGTTATTGTTGATTGGTGGGTGGGGGTGAGAGTACACGATGGATATGCGATGATAGGGTAGTTGGACTGAAGAACGGGGATGAAACAGGATGCCCAAACCCACATACAGGGTTATGGGCTGACAAACGCTATTTGGTCTTCTCCGTCAACTGTTTGGTCTATAAAGTGTCAGAAAATATAGAAAAATGTTGATCAGTGTTTGCCAAAACCCACACTGACGTCCTCAAAATGTCTAATTTTGTCCACATCTCAAAAGATATCAGTATTACTGTCAGTGCAGCGAGAGAACTCAAAATAATTCACAGTTTAACAATGTGGAATCAGGATTTTTCATCTTTTAAAAAAGACTCAAACCTTCAACTCTTATCAAAATGGTTGCATTACTATCGTTAAAGATACGCTTCAAAGTCACTAAAGCGTCAATTACTCTGTGGGCGATGTGATAATGCACAAAACACTAAACTCCCTGCCTAAAAAGGTGAGCTTGTGTTGTTGTGCCAATTTGTTTGTTTGTGTCAGGCAAAAAAAAAAAAAATCGTGAGCAATAAGATCGTCATATCCAGTCCCAATTTTGGCACCCATATTCAGTCACCAAATCAAAGTAATTTTGTTAGTTTTATGCGAAAATATGGAGTTAAAAATCTGCAGTACAAGTGGGCGTTTAGTTGTGTGCAGTAAAATGGTGTGGCTTCAGAACTAGTTGTCCAGTGTGTGGGAAGAAAGACCTATTCGGTGCATTGCCTCCACTGTACCATTAAGGATCTATAAAAGGGTGTGTTCAGGGTAGATGTTTACCGTAACTTCACCTGACCAGTTAGACAAGCATCTCCTGATTTACAAATCAATGACATGCTTTTATACATTTTCCCACAGCTGACGTATCGGTTTTTTTTTTTTTTATTTAATCGTGATCGCGATGCGCAATAAACACATTGCGAAAAGTCTGGACATATCGCGAAAGAGAGAAATCAAGAGATTTTGTGGTGTAGTTTAGGAAATTTCAGAACTACAACTTTAACATAACGGCTACACTTTTTTCTTTTTTTTTTTTTTTTTTTTTTTTTTTTTTTTTAAGTGGTGCCTTTCAGTGTATAACGTGTTCAATAAAAAATAAATAAATAAAAAGTTGGAAGTGATTTCCATTCATTCGTTTTCAATTCAACAAGCAATTCGTCGTCTGCAGGATACTGACAGTAAGCTACACTTTAATTTCCCACTTTGCTAAATGCAAAGAGTTTAATCTTAAAAACAACACTCTCTAACTCGTCTCAGTTGACACAGTGAACCACAGCAGCTTCGGGGTTAATTATCAGTGTTTAGGCCCTGAAGTGCACCGTATCGGTGGGCGGTGTTATCGGCCTCCAGCCAGCCAGCCAGCCGAGCACCAGCCTTCAAAAAACACCGTTTCCGCTGCTGGTTCAGGCCACACGTCTCCACAAAAATCCCAATTTGGATATTTTGTAACAAAGTGGCGCCTTGATACCGCTCAGAAACGGGTTAAAAAGTGTCGGAGGAGGAAAAAAATGTCACATTGTAAAAGCAGAAAGCTAGCTAGTGTTATGGACACACTGTGCACACACTACCGCGTAGCCTACTTTTCACTCACAAGGGGGGGGGGGGAATTAGAGAGGGAGAAATCAGCATTTAACCCTTTAACCAGGAGAGAAATGAAGCAGCTTGACACAGAGGAGACGAGCTAAGAGGAAAGCCAGGCTGGGAGGAGAAAATGGTTGACACAAAGTAGGGCATGGGGAGCAGCTGCGGGGTTTGTAGAGCAAAACCGAGGCCCGTGCTCGGTCTCGGACTTCCTTCCACTCCCCATCCCATCCCTCCCCTGCCATTTTCTTTCTGCCCGCCGTCGCCTCCTCCTCCTCCTCCTCCTCCGCCTCCTCCTCCTCTCAGCCTGGCTCGACTCGACCCAGTAGGGCCCGACTTCGGTTCCCTTACCTTCCTTTGCTGTCTCTCCCAGGCCGGGTCCAGCAGCAGGTCCCGGTCCCAGTCATTCTCTTGCTCCATGTAGGTCTGAACTCCTCCGGCCGAGGACTGATTATTAGCAGCGTGGTAATCTACCATGTCAGTACAAGAAAACCTGAGTGCGCCACAGAGTGTGTCAGCAGCGAGAAAACCTTCAGATATGACAAAAATTAAAATGAAAAAAAAAAAAAATGAGCAACGACGGCCTAAATTAGAGAGTGGGACGGGGAGGGACGCAGGACCAGACGTGTCCTTCTCTCGCCGCTTTCATCGTCGGAGTGGTTTTTTTTTTTTTTAAATGTGATGAATATCCGGCGCGTGCAGTCAGACAATCCCCGCTGCTGCTGTGAGAAGAAAAGCTTTCCCTCTGAACTAAAGGGCTGCTGGGAGGAACCGGCCGCTCCTACGGCTGCAGCGCCACCAGCACAGTCTGCACGCACTCAGCCGCGGCGCTTCCGGTGTTCCCTTTCAAAATAATACACGCTCCACATGTAGTCCCAGACAAGACTTAAAACTCGGGGGGACAGGCTTTTCGTGGTTGGACCTAAACTCTGGAACGCTCTGCCCCCCCCCCCCCCCCCTCATGTCCACAGCCGCCCAACAGCCCCCCCATGTCCCAACAGCCCACAGCCCCCCATGTCCACAGCCCCAACAGCCCCCCCATGTCCCAACAGCACCCAACATAGCCCGCCCCCATGTCCCAACAGCCCCCAGCCAAAGCCCCACCCATGTCCCAACACCCTCCCCATGTCCCAACAGCCCCACCAGCCCCTTCGCATGTCCCAACAGCCCCCTCCATGCCCAGCCCGACCAGGCCACAGCCCTCCATGCCCCGCAATGCCCAATAGCCCCAACAATTGAGGTTTTAAGTCTCGTCTTAAGACACATTTTATTCTTTTTGCTTTATCATGTGAGGGGTGGGTGGTCCTCTGATGGCTTTATTGTTTTATTGTTTTAGTGTTTTTTCATTTTATCTATTTTTTTTTTTAAACCCGATGCTCTTATTTTGTTTTTTAAATATTTAAATAATTGTTTTGTATGTTTGAGTTTTCTGTGCAGCACTTTGGTAACCTTGTGTCTGTAAAATGTGCTATGCAAATAAAGTGGATTGGATTGGATAATACACGTTAAATTAGATTTAACTTTATTGTCATTACACAGGTACAAGGCAACGGAATGCGGTTTAGGTCTAACCAGATGTGCTATAGCAGCATATGTACTAAATAGATATAAAGATGAATACTATTATAAGCAGAATTTTACGGATAGATTTGTCCTATGAATATAATATATAGATAACTAGTATAAAATAATACACGTGCCTCGTGTGAATGCTTTAGCTTCGTTTCTCACCCCACCACTGACACAAACACACACCTCTAAGGTTTTTGTTAGTATCACCCTTAAGGCAGGGCGTTGTTGTTCTTTCTGTCTTACACAATCTTATTATTCTTTCTTCATGTGTTATCTGGGGCTGCAAAACCTTCAAATTTAAAATAAAAAATCCTATTTAATCAATTATTCAATGTCCCTAACTCCCATCCTTCATAATAATATAAATGCAATCGTTCAACAATTATCATCAATTTGCAGAAGAAGTGTCAAAAGTCAATTTGGGATTTCTTGCGCAATTTAGTCATTTCCCCAGAAGTTATGGGATTTTATTTTGAAGGGGACCTCGCCTATGTTGCGGTGTGCGTCAGTGTATCTGTGCGCGAGCTGACACACCTGTCTCCAGTGTCTTCTATAGGCCCAACCCCAGACAGCTTATGAATATTCATAAAACATTTGAACACGAGCTTCTGAAACAATACAAAATTACGAATCTGAAATTTTAGCACATCCTGCACTAAGGTTATCAAGTTATGTTGATTTGTTATTTGTTTATGTATTTATTGTTTGTTTATTTTATATTAATGTTTAAATAACAAGTGCTACTAACCTGGCAATACATTTTTTTTCTGATTCTGAGATTAAAAACTTTCAATATTACAATCTTTTGGAATTTGACAGGATTTCAAGTTTTTAAATATTAAATTTTTCATAATTATTTAAGCAGCACAGAAAGAATAATATCACCTCAGCCCCCCCAAATATCACCAAGCCCCACTTAAATATCACAGCCCCCCAAATATACACACCAACCCTTCTCACATATCACCTCAGCCCCAATAATATCACCTCAGCCCTCCTAAATATCACCTCAGCCCCATAAATATCACCTCAGCCAGAACAGGGACCATGTAGAGCGCCCTCTGGTGGACAAACTATGCTTTTCTATAATTTATTTATCATTACAAAGTCTTCCGATGAATGAATTGTATCGGCCGTTATAAATGCCGATACATTAAATCGGGAAATGCCCAACCGATAATATCGGTCGGGCTCTACTAGCTCGTCCACACAGCGTTCTGGGAGGGGACAATAACGTGCTCTGGTTCTTTTGTGAACAATTTATTATTTTTCACAACTACAACGTCGCGATCAAAATCAAAAACAAACTACATACAACATCACAAATAAATAAAAAAAAAAAAAAAAAAAAAAAAAAAAAAAGAAAAAAGAAAAAAAAGAAAAAGAAATTAGATATATATATATATATATATACCTACATACATAATACATAAACAATACATAATACATACATCACATACAGCATACACCACCACATACATATAACACTACACACACACCCACACCCACACCAACACAAATACACCTATAGCAAATAAATCAAACACAATAGGCCGACCCCCCCCCCCCCCCACCCCCCCCACCCTCATACCTGGATCTTACCCAATTTTCTGGCCATAAACAGCCACAAAACCACTTGTAATTACAGATATTGGGACAGCAGATTCTTAACTTTATCAACCACTGAGTGCCACGCCGAGATAGTATCGGGTCCGGCTCGTGCATTCTTGCCACTGACAGCTCCATCTCAACTAGTCTATGTAAGTGTGTAATCCATTGAGGCTTAGTAAAGTGCATGTGGAGGCTTAGCGTAGAGCTAGCATTTCTTTGGCCGCGGTAATGCCTGTTAAGAGCATACGCTTTTCCAACATGTCATCTTTAGTGAGGAAGTGTCATTCAAGAGCAGGACAGCAGGAGAACACGGTACAATATCATCCACACAATAGATAAAGTGGCACATACCTCCCCCCAAAAAGCTTCACATCCTACATTCCCAGTACATATGCATGTATGAAATATACGCCATCTGACCAGAGGGTACAAATTGGAGAAGTTAAGCGTTCTATAAGAAAGCTTTTCTGGGAGTGAGGTAGGTCCTATAGATATAGTTGAAATGAATCTGCTGGTGATTGGGATTCTTAGAAGCAAGGCCAACGAGGACCAAATGGTATCCCAGTCCAGTGAGACATTTTCATTGTAACGTTGTAGGTCATTGGCCACCACGTGAATAGGGAGAGTTGTTAAGAGGCATCCCGAAACAAAGAAATTATTTTGGAGACCCCCCTCGTGTCGACTGCTACTATGTAAAATGGAGTGCAAAGGGTGGATAGTAGGACGGAAGCCCATGGTACTCCATATGCTTTCATGGATGAACGTAGTTGAAAATACAGAAATAAAGATGTCCAGGCAATTGGTAAGACTGTCTCGATCATTAAATCACGGAGCCCATTTTCATACATCGGCTAAAACTGTATACCTAGAGCTCATACGGGGATAGCAAAAGACACCCCCCCGTGAGTAGAGAATAGTTATTAAGAGCGGGCCTTCCGGTGGCCCATTTACATGAGATCTTGTTTTCTTTCTCAACAGTGAGCCACTGTGATAAGAGAAAACTCATTTGGGTCCAAGCTGCAGCTTCGCCCGTTTTAAGGAACGTGCTCTGGTTTATTGACATTCTTTTAACAATCACAACGACTGGGCGGAGCTAAGCGCCAGACAGAGGCTGAAATCCCATTTCTTCACTTACACCCTTACCCTGCACCTACCTTACCCTTACCCTTACCTTCACTTCCATGACCCTTAACCTGCCTTACCCCCTACCCTACCTCCCTACCCTACCCCTACCCCTTACCCCTTGGCCCTTACCCCACCTACCCCTACCCCTTGCCTTACCCTACCTACCTTGGCCCTACCCCTACCTGGCCCTACCCCTAACCCTACCCCTTGGCCCTTGAAACAAGGGGTAGGGGTAGGGGTGATAACATACCCCTATGAAATGGGACACCACTTGGTGACATCACCATCTCTGTCTGTTGATTGTGTGGGTTTGGACAACAGTGGCATATGCATTTATGTATTTATATATTTTATAGTAATTTAATGTTCACTTTGGTGGTGCAGAGGCAGATGTTCTTATCTGTGTAGTACTTAGGTCTGTTTGCAGTACACATGTGTACACACACATGGTGTGTTGTATATCTGTTTCAGTTATCCCTGTTTTGAATGTCATTGA
>NC_045735.1:942613-942727 GCF_008692095.1 Etheostoma spectabile
AACATTTTGTTAACAAAAATCTGTCTTTATTGCCGATAAATTAAACGTAAAAGGCAAAAAACGTTACATAAAATGATGTTACAGAACCATTATCAACTATTAGAACCATAACTT
>NC_045735.1:942737-955134 GCF_008692095.1 Etheostoma spectabile
CACATAAAAAGGCACTCATATGTGTAAAACTAAAAAAAGACACACAAGACCACAAAAAAAACCAAATCAGCTACAGTCATGGAGGTGCTGCAAAATAACCTTGAAAAGGAACTGGTAGAAACAGACACACAATAGAAAAGTAAAATGAGTGGCTCTGAGGGTCGGGGCTTCTCTGATGATGATGATGATGATGATGATGATGTGGGACCAGGAGTTGCTTGATGTCCTTGATTATTCTCACTTTTAAAATCCTTTTCCTGTAAAATATGAAATAGTATCCAGGTCTCCAGGAATCCTCGGCCTCTTCTGGTGATAAAAAAAAAATGAAATAAGCCGAAAAGGTAAAGTCCATCTTTAGCAGTTGATTCACGTCCAGCTGGTGGACCCTCCAGAGGTCGTGATCCAGATCGTTAGAGAGCCCCTGACCCACGGGACCGACGCTCATAAACCAGATATCACCCGTCACACGGAGGCTGGGGCGGCGTTGGAGGGTGACGGTCCCGCCTGCAGGAGCCACCTCCAGAAGTAGGTCATCCTCAGGCTGTCCTGGTCAATTAGTGTCACCGCGGCTCCCGGAGCAGCCTATAGACCAGGGCCCTGTAGCAGGGCCATCCTCAGCTCTGATGTAGCGCCGCTACCAAGCTCTGTGATTGGTCAGCGTGAGTCCGGGCTCACTGATTGGAAGGAGAAACTTATTCATCCCAAAGAGGGGCTCAACACAGACAAGTTGAGTCCCAAATCTAGGTGATGTTTACCCAGAAGGCACAAAAACTCAATCAGTGTTTTGTGTTCAGCGTGTGTGTGTGTGTGTGTGTGTTTTTGTGTTTGTGTGAGTGTGTGTGTGTGACTGTGTGAGAGTGTGTGTGTGTGTGTTCAACATGTGAGTGTGTGTGGAGTGTGTGTGTGTGTGTGTGTGTGTGACGTGTGTGTGACTGTTTGAGGTGTGTGTGTGGAGTGTGTATTGGTTGGTGTTTTGTGTGAGTGTGTGTGTTCAGCGTGTAAGTGTGTGTGTGTGTGTGTGTGTGTGTGTTGTGTGTGGAGTGTGGGTTGTTTTGTGTGAGTGTGTGTGTTCGGTGTAAGTTGTGTGTGTGTGTGTGTGTTGAGTGCGTGAGTAGTGTGTGAGTGAGTGAGTGTGTGGGTGAGTGTTTGTGTGTTTTTGTGTGTGTAAGTGAGCGTGCGTGTGGGAGTGTGTGGGTGTTTGTGTGAGTGTGTGTGTGTCTGTGAATGATTGAGTGTTGTGTGTGTGTGAGTGTTATGAGTGTGTTGTGAGTGTGAGTGTGGTGTGAGTGTGTGTGTTTGTGTGTGTGTGTCTGTGTATGATTGTGTGCGTGTGTGAGTGTGTGTGTGTGTGTGTTTGTGTGAGTGAGTGTGCTTGTGTGTGAGTGTGTGTGTGAGTGTGAGTGTGTGTGTATTCTACCAGCTCCTAAATCCAGTTTGTACATATCCAACAAACAACCCATTGTTAACGCAATATCAAAGTGTTGATTATATCTGATGTTTCTGGATTAATATTCTCGCTGTGTGTGTGTATTTTTGCATTTTCATTCATTAAATCATCGAGGGGACCACCAGCAAAGTCCCAACCATCCTCTTCCTCATAGCTCCCCCATCTTGCTTTGACCTTTGACCCCGGGTGTTTTCACGACTGAAGAGACTCTCTTTCTGTGATCACATTTTTATTTTTATTTGAATAAACACATATCACAGCTGCAGTAAAGAACAGGAGATGATAACTCCTGATGTAAATGTTGTGGACTTGAGCAGCACTGCTTCCATTGAACCAGTATTACAACACTGGAAGGAGTTCCTATTGCTACTGTTTGACTATCTGACGTAAGAGGAAATATAAATGGCATCTAAAACATCTCTGTTATTGCTACATGTTCCTATCATTAAACACATCTGTACATCTACTGTCCTACACACTGTATGCAAAATAAAATGATGTATGGAAATCAGAGGAGAGCAGCAGAAAACAAGCCTCAACAACGGAAATCCCCGAAGCATCCGTCCGAGTGGTCAGTTGTACAAGGTCATGTGGAGCCACTGGAACCAATCAGAGAACAGAAAGCATTTAGTTAAAAACTCACCTGCTCGGGGCGGGACGGGGTGGGGGGGGACGGGGTGGGACGGGGTGGAAGGGGTTGTTTTGCGTGTAATATTGTGTTATATTTCTCAATAACAAGAGGTTTAAAAAAAGAAAACTCACCTGCTTTCAAATGTATAATTTACCCCCCCTAATAATCAAAAGTGGCCAGTGCAACCCATCCCAAAAACCTATTATGATTACTTGATGTAGCCCTCGAGTCCGGTCTTGGTTTTTCTATGTCCTCAGACTTTAATTTAATTTAATTTTAAATCTGGTTATTGATCTCCAGTGGGGAAATTAAAATGTACACACTGTGTCCCCACTTTTATTTGTAATCACACACAGGCCTGAACCACACACACACACACACACACACACACATGCTCAGGACCTACACATGCACTAATGGAGAGATGTCAAAGTGAGTGGCTGCCAGCGGAACCAGCGCCCTGAGCGGTTGGGGGGGTACGGTGTCTTGCTCAAGGGCACCTGGCAGTGCCCAGGAGGTGAAGTGGCATCTCACCAGCCACCAGTCCACACACCGTACTTTTTGGTCCATACGGGGACTTGAACCAGTGACCCTCCGGTTCCCAACCCGACTGAGCTACTGCCACCAGTTGTCTCAATCTTGACAAATATGGCTTTGATCCGATTGATATATTTTTTATATCAACAAATAACCCAAAATGATACTGTCATGCATTAGCCTTCTCATCTCTAACGAGGTGATGTTCACATCGCTGTAGAGCGTCACACTCAGCAGCTTTATCTCACTCACATTATAAAAGTAAAACATCACACCTGCTACGTCTACTGCTGTATTTCTCCTAACTGTCTTTCCAAAGTATCTGAAGTCCGTTAGGAGGAAGTGTCAGTGTAGTTGTTCAGATAGAAACCCACGGTCATACCTCTTTGTAGTTCATGGTCACGCTTCCCGATCCCACTATGTCGTACGCTTGAAATTTGTCTGCAAGACGACAAAAAGACAAAAACAATGAACAATAAAGTTGACTTTGAATCATCTGCATCTGCATAGACAAGTAAGTGTTTCTGTTTCTATTTCTTCCTGCTTTTTCTTCATTAAACATCGTCTCTCTCTCTGTTTTCTGCCTGAAAATCTCTCTCTCTCTCTCTCCTCTCAGCCACCTCTCTTCTTCTTCTTCCTTTCATCTCCTCACTCATCCATCGTTTCTCCTCTTCCGTCCCTCTTCCCGTGCAACTGTACATCTCAGCGTTGTCGTGGTGATTACCCGGGACGATATGTTGGATTAAATTAGTTTGGATGGACTTTAAATCTGTATCATCCAGCTGCTTTGCATTTCCTGAGCACTGTAACCAGTTGCTTTACTTTAGTAAAAGTACTAATACCCCACTGTACAAAATACTGTGTTGCAAGTAAAAGTCCTGCGTTGTAAAGTAAGTATCGTTAGGAAAATGTACTTAAAGTATTAAAAGTAAAAGTATATTTTAGACACCTAAAATATATATAAATATAAAATATAAATATATAAAAAAACATCAAATGTGACAAGTTGTATATTGTTTATAAGTTCTCCCATTTCAGAAACTGGAAAGGCTCAAAATGTGTATCTGTGGGTGTGTGGTGTGTGTGTGTGTGTGTGTGTGTGTGTGTGTGTGGATCTGTCGTGGGTATGTGTGTGTGTGTGTGTGTATCTGCGTGTGGAGTGTGTGTGTATCTGCGTGTGTGTGTGTATCTGTCTTGTGTGTGTGTGTGGTGTGTGTGTGTGTATCTGGTGTGTGTGTGTGTATCTGGTGTGTATGTGTGTTGTGTGATCTGAGGGTGGTGTTGTGTGATCTGCGGGTGTGTGTGTTTGTGGTATTGGCCGTGTGTGTGTGTGTGTTGTGTGGTATCTGCGTTGTGTGAGTGTGTTTGTATCTGTCGTGTGTGTGTGTGTGTGGTATGCTGCGAGTGTGTGTGTATGCTGTCCTGTTGTGTGTGTGTGTGTGTGTACGTGTGTGATCGCGGGTGTGTGTTGGGGTGTGTGTATCTGCGGTGTGTGTGTGATGTGTATTGGTGTGTGTGTGTGTGTGTGTGTTTGCGTGTGTGTGTGTGTGTATGAGTGTGTGAGTGTGTGTGTATCTGTCCTGTGTGTTGTGTGAGTGTGTGTCGTGTGTGTGTGTGTGTGTGATCTGCGTTGTGTGAGGTGTGGTGTGTGTGTGTATTGTCGTGTGTGTGAGTGTTGGTCCGTGTGTGTGTGTGTGGGTGTGTTGAGTGTGTCGTGTGTGTGTGTGTGTGTGTGTGTGTGTGTATCGTGAGTGTGTGTGTAGTGTCCGTGTGTGTGTGTGTACGCGTGTCGTGTGTGGGTGTGTATCTGGTGTGTGTGTGATAGTGTGGTATATGTCAGTGTGTGTGGGGTGTGGGTGTGTATATGCGTTGTGTGAGGTGGGTGGGTGTGTATCTGTCCGTGTGTGTGTGTATCTGCGTGTGTGTGTGTTGCGTATAATGATCTAATCATTTCAGCCTGACTTGTAGGCCGGTTTATCGTTGGCTAGTTTCATTTAGAATAAAACATCAGATTTTATAATTATAATTTATAATTTTTTCATGTGTTTTGCGTGCACAACTCTTGATTTGTAAAGTAACTAAAGCTGTCAAAAGAATGTAGCGCAGTAAAAAGTACACTATCCCTCTCTGAGATGTAGCGGAGTAGAAGTAGAAAGCGGCATGAGAAGAAGTCAAGTACCTGTAAGTATCTGATATTTGAACTTGAGTACAGTAGAGAGTAAATGTACTTTACATACAGCTTTAGTTACATCCCCCCCCCCCCTGGTTCCCCGTGTCCCTCCCTTACGGATCATGGTCTCCAGCTTCATCAGCAGGAACAGGAAGCCGGGGTAGCTGACGGTCAAGTCTGGCTCCGTGTACCTCAGTCCGACCAGCTGGATTATCAGATCATCCACCACGATGCCTGGAGAGGAGAGACTCAATCAATCACTTTATTCAGCAGGTTCAACCAGCCAAACCCAGAAGTACTCAGATCTTTTATTTACAGCAGGGACGCACGCAATCCAGGGTTCAGATTTGGCCGAGTATTGGGCTTTTTGTTTGGGCGACTTTAGATGTGTTTTCCTACACTCGCACTGGGCGCCGTTGGTTACGGGACGGTGTTTAAGTAAAGTAAGTGGACCGTTCAACGTCGTAGGCTGTGAGAAAAGTAACAAAATGGAACTTGTGAGCAGAAAAAGTGACGTTTGGCGGTACTTTCAGTCAAGTCAGTTTTTTTTGTTTTAGAATCCGTTTTAAGATCTTATTGTTTGTTTTTAAAGCTCTTGATGGCCTGGCACCATCATATGTATCTGATTTGCTGATTTTGCACACTCCAGTCAGAGCACTCAGGTCCAGGACCAGGTGCTTTTAGACTGTCCCGGGACCAGACTGAAAACCAGAGGGGACAGATCTTTCTCAGTGGCAGGTCCTAAGCTCTGGATCTCTCTCCCTCTCAACCTTAGAGCAGCTTCCTCTATTGAGGGTTTTAAATCACTCTTAGAAACTCATCTTTTAACACGAGCCGAGCTGTGACATTTTATTGTTGTTGATTTGAGCAAAGTTTTTAACTGTTGTTAACTGTCTTTTTTTTGGGGGCTTATTCTCTTTTAGATGTGTTTTTCCGGTTATTTACTATGCTTTTATTTTATGTTTTCTATATTTGTACAGCACTTTGGGGCAGTAGCGACTGTTTGTAAATGTGCTATAGAAATAAAACTTTGACCTTGACCTTGAAAAGAAGCCGCTGCGAGTCGGAATACGTGTTCAATTTGCAAAGCCGATGAGTCTGGTGGTGGCGAGGACCCTAAACAATACACAGCAGCGCCGTGGTTACAAGCTTTGCAGATGAAACATCCGAAAGAATACGAGTTGTGTGTGAAGGAATCTGCAGACAGCAGCAGCCAACACACAGCAACTGCAGGTACTGCAAAGAAAGGACAGTCACAGCACAGGACGTTGTTTACTCCATTAATGTCTTTACCATGGTAACGGACTGAGGGTGGGAGTAGGACTCGGCAGAATCTTATCCTTACACAGCCGAACCCAAAAATCTGGAGTTGGTGCATCCATAGTTTACACTAAGTAAGTGTAGGTAAAGTGAGTAAATGTACTCAGTTACATTCCACCACTGACTGTAGATGTATGGCATCTTTCCACTACATGGTACCTCCTCAACTCAACTCGCTGTTTTTGGTTTTCCATTATGAAAAAGAGTCCCTGGTATCTGCACACGAGGTTTAGAGCACACAAATCACTGCAGACTGCTGATTGGTCGGAGAGAATCGTCACTAATTGCTGCAGACTACTGATTGGTTGGAAAGAATCGTCACTAATTGCTGCAGACTGCTGATTGGTCGGAGAGAATCGTCACTAATCGCTGCAGACTACTGATTGGTCGGAGAGAATCGTCACTAATCGCTGCAGACTGCTGATTGGTCGGAGAGAATCGTCACTAATTGCTGCAGACTGCTGATTGGTCGGAGAGAATCGTCACTAATCGCTGCAGACTGCTGATTGGTCGGAGAGAATCGTCACTAATCGCTGCAGACTGCTGATTGGTGGAGAGAACGTCATATTGCGCAGCTTGATGGGGAGAGAATCGTCATAAGCGCAGAGCTGGATTGGTGGAGAGAATCGTCACTAATTGCTGCAGACTGCTGATTGGTCGGAGAGAATCGTCACTAATCGCTGCAGACTGCTGATTGGTCGGAGAGAATTGTCACTAATCGCTGCAGACTGCTGATTGGTCGGAGAGAATCGTCACTAATGGCTGCAGACTGCTGATTGGTCGGAGAGAATCGTCACTAATTGCTGCAGACTGCTGATGGTCGGAGGAATGTCACTAATTGCTGAGACTCTGATGGTCGGAGAGAATCGTCACTAATCGCTGCAGACTGCTGATTGGTCGGAGAGAATTGTCACTAATCACTGCAGACTGCTGATTGGTCGGAGAGAATTGTCACTAATGGCTGCAGACTGCTGATTGGTCGGAGAGAATCGTCACTAATTGCTGCAGACTGCTGATTGGTCGGAGAGAATCGTCACTAATGGCTGCAGACTGCTGATTGGTCGGAGAGAATCGTCACTAATGGCTGCAGACTGCTGATTGGTCGGAGAGAATCGTCACTAATGGCTGCAGACTGCTGATTGGTCGGAGAGAATCGTCACTAATGGCTGCAGACTGCTGATTGGTGGAGAGAATCGTCACTAATGGCTGCGTCATCTGTGTCTTGAACAATCCCGCCGTGTTTAACCCTCGTGTTGTCTTCACTTTGGGGACCCTCTCGTGTCCCTCGGGTCAAACTGACCCGTGACTTCTTTGGGGTTTTAAAAACAATTCTGAAATAAAAATTTACTTCATAATCTATTAACAAATATCGTCTTCATCTCGATTTCAAACAATTGGGATAACATGTGTTTAGGGAATGCATCAGTCTCTACTAGAACACAATTACAAATGGAAGTGGGGTTCGTTTGTTGTCATAAGGTCATAACTCATGTTAAAAATCCACTATGGAAAACAACGTAAGTGGTCATATCTAGAATAATTTTCTGAATTGAGTCAGGAAAACATGTTCCTCACAGGAAATGAGGAGAGGCCGTTGATTTTCAGGTAAAAAAAATGTACTTCTTCTTCTTGTAAAAATTTGAAATGGGTCAATTTGACCCGAATACCATACAAGGGTTAAGTAGTTCAGCCAGCGGTTTTTGTTGTTGTTGCTGCCTCCAGCTTCTTTAGAAACTGAATGTGTCTTCTGGCCGTGGCAACAACCCCACGCCGCGAACCAAAAGCAACACACCTACGACGTTCTGTGTGTCGCGTTAGCTCAAAGCAGTTTCCTGCTATGACGACCTGCCTTGCTCGCCTCACGCATGAGGCGGTACTAATCTGTAATGGAAAGAGGAGGACGGGGCTCCGCGGCCGGGCCGAGCCGAGCCGAGCCGAGCCGAGTCGAGCCGGTATCATTAATGGATGATGAACAGTAGAGGAACATGAGAATTTAGGGGTTCAGCCACAAACCAATTAAAAGGATCTGTTGATACAAAAGCAACAACTAAATCTGAGTTATTCATGTTCTTAATATTACTTGACTTGATTTTGATTCATAATCTAATCATTTAATTATATAGTATTTCTATAATTCTTGAATTACTGTATTATTACACAATTGCTTTATTACGACGTTGTTTACATAATCACAGTTTTTTTTTAACGGCAATTAAATGTAAGTGTTAACATTAGCTCAGGTCTGAAGGCGTGTGGCTGGTAATTGCTGATTTTGTTTAGATGTGCCAAATTGTAATTATAGAAGTGATTATTGGTGGGACTGCTTTTTCTTCATTACATTATTTCTGTAATAACTAATTGCGCAGCGACATTTGGACTTGTTACAGCTCTAAATGTAACAAGTTACTTCCTCCAATGGGAAAGAGCAGCAGGGAAGAGGTGTTGTGGTTCCCCCTGCTGGTCACATGAGTTTTTCAAGCAGGTGACAGTTGCACCCATGTGACCCATGAGCAACACACAGATGCAGCGCATGGTTTAACCCTGGTGCTGTCCTCGGTTCAAATTTGACCCTTTTTAAAAGTTTTTCATGACAGAAATATGGGTTTCTTCAACCAAACTGCCCCAAAATAAACCGGGATGCATTACAGTACACGTCATTTAGCTGACGCTTTTATCCAATGACAACACGAGGGTTAAGTGGGAATGAATGATCTATTACTGGCCGTGGCTGTGGGTGCTGAGTCCTACCTGCTGCCTTCAGAGCGGGGGCCACCTCCTGATACTCCAGGCGCTTTGATTTGTTCCTGTCAAACACCAGGAAGATATCCTGGGGAGAGACATTTACTTACTGAATGCATGAAAGAGTACATATACACAGACACCCTGTGCTTGTTTTCTGACCCTCTGATGAACACATGGAGTATGTCCTATGATGAAACAAAAGAGTATTCTACATATTTTTTGAATCATTTAAGTAATACAAGCATTGCCCAATTATTTCCATCTTCACTTAAGGGATTTGTGACTATCTCCTGAGCAACATGAGAATGAAACCTGGATGGTTTCTATCCAGTATGTTGGATTTAAAATTGAAATGACAGTGCGGTTGTTCAGTGCAGTGCTCAGTAAGCAATACACAGCATCACAGAGGACTCCTTGTTAAAGGGGCCCTGCCACACGTATTTCATTACTTTGTGATAATGTCTGAACTTCTAACATGGACTACTAGATGGGAAAAAAAATGTGGAAAAAATGCCTTGGTTACCTTGTTTCAAGCCATTCTAGCGTGGTATAGAAAGCCTGCAGGAAGACTTAGCTTGATTTGTGCCAGTTCTCATTAATATTCACTGAGCAAAGCTGCTTGACTCTGATTGGCTAACAGCTAGCCAATGAGAGCCTGGCTATCAGTGTCCTTTGCTCAGTACAACTGGGTGAGCTCATGAATAGTAATGAGCTCAGGCAACATGGCATCAGAGTGACCAGCTTTTGTAATTGGCCCGATTTCTCCTCTTATTTCCTGTTATTTTTCACATTCACCACATAACACAAACACGTATGGACCTAACATATTCAAAAAAAATGTAAAAGTAAAAACAGTTTTGTGTTGCAGGGCACCTTTTTAAAAAATGTTTTTCAATACAAATCTGAACATCTGTTTTAATTTTTGTCATGTTGACATTTCTTTTGGTCTCTCTTTGATATTACATGGCTGATCATTTAGGGATTAGAGTATTTAGGGAGTAAAAGCTCGAGCAGGAACATCTACACACAGACAGCGTCCATGTTGGGGTGCATGGTGTGTTTAGAGCCTCACCGTCCACCTCATGATCTTTTCCCACAGACTCTGAAACTCCGGCCAGGTCAGCTGAGCGCTGCCTTGGCTCTGAAAAATCACCCCGGTCAAGGAAAGGAAACGCACAAACAGACAATCCTCAACAGTGACGGCTCTCGGAGGCCGAGCCAATGACACGCAGAGTATTGTAACCCCCCCAAATAAAACAAACAGTCTAATAACTAGGGCTGTGTGTCGTTCAAATCTTTTTTTTATATTATTTTTATACTTTGATACCGGTTTCTGAACAATATGTTCTTCGATACCAATTTTATGAAAATCCATTTGAAAAAAAGAAATAAATTACAACATTAAAATTATTCAAATCTTTGTATTTATTCGTCAGCTCCAGAGTATTTCCTGAGTGTCTCTACGACAGCCAATCACAATCATTACTAGATGTTGGTAGAAGCATGCTGCATGCTTACTGGCTCCACGATGCTGATGAGATGTGCTCTTTAGGTAATGAATGACGAGGCCTTTTTCAATACTTTAGAGGCAATTTGGTCGGTGCCTAAAAAGTACTGAATTCGGTTCCCAGCCCTATCAATAATAAATAAATCCTCCATGTTCACTTTGTGTTTTTAGAACGGGGTTGATCCCCAGGTGCTGTTGAATTACACTGCATTTAACGTGTTACCCAGGTTTCTGTTATTTAGCCTACCCTCGTTGATATAGAAGGGTTGGACAAAATAAGAGAAACACCAGTCAGAGCTCTTTTGCAGAACAACATAGAGTCACAGTGGTGGGAAGTAACTAAGTACATTTACTCAGGTACTGTACTGTATGTGTAGTAGAGTAATGATATTGTGTGGTTCTTTGATCTCACTGTTGATGGCAGATAACAGAGCCTGGGTAGCTCAGTCGGTAGAGCATCAGACTTTTAATCTGAGGGTCCAGGGTTCAAGTCCCTGTTCAGGCGAGGCTACATTTAACTTGGAGCTGAAATAAGATGATTCTAAGCTGCTACAGAAGCTCTGACTACTCTGGACTGTGTACTGCAGCTACAAAAACTCAATTGCAGTATCTTTTAATTAAGGGCCACACTTGAAAAACAGAACCACATCATAACATGTCAAGGTTTATTGAAAAAGTAAATTCTTTGACATTATTATGGCATGTTACCTTTTTCTACATTTTTTTTTTGTCATTTTTGTTGTTTTACAGATTTTTGTGCCTTTCCCAGACGTTTTTGTCAGTACTAAATTCATTATCATTATTTTCAACATTTTTGACGCATTCTTGTCAACATAAAGCCCTACAAAAAAACTGATTAAATCTTAAAAGGGATTGGTAAGTTTCCTTGTTACTAAAGATTGTTTTTTTTGGTGGGCATTTTAGGCCTTTATTAATATAGGAAAGCTGAAGATGTGAAAGTGGAGAGAGAGGGGGAATGACACGCAACAAAGGGCTGCGGGTCAGAGTCAAACCCGCGGCCGCTGTGTCAGATAGTCAACCTCTGTACATGGGAGCAACCTAGGCGCCGATGTCTTGCTACTATATGTAGAAACAATTTTCTATGACCATCAGTGTAAAGTGTGCTCCATTTAGTACAGTAAACCAGAGCCAATGATTGAGTTCCCTAAATATAATACTAGTGAATGGATTTGTGATGTACTGTAGTTTACTTTATAACAGTAGCAGTCAGAATGAACATGTTCCTGTTTTTACAGCTCCAAGGAAACTTAAAACTAGCATCGCCTGAACAGGGACTTGAACCCTGGACCCTCAGATTAAAAGTCTGATGCTCTACCGACTGAGCTATCCAGGCTCTGTCATCAGGTATCAACAGGGAGAACAAAGAATCACAGAGTAACATTATTCTCCAGCAGCCTACAAACCTCTACCTCTGTGAAAACTCTACCATGGCATCAATACTCCTAAATCATATTGAGCTGCATAACAACTTTGATCGTGATAAATAAGTTTTCGGTGCTGTTCTTATCTTTCATCGTTTTGTCTTGCTCGTTCTTTATACATCTCTTGTGGTCAGGTCATCAGTCTGTTAACACTGAAATGTGCAGGCACTGACTGTGCTTGTACACATATCATAGGCAGATAATGACAGACAGATATAATATACAGACATATACATGATGTACAGTATGTATATAATTGTGCTTTTCAAGGATACGTCCATGAGGATCACCAGGCTCTTGCAGTGCTCCAGAGCCAAGAACTTCTCACTGCCAGCCAACACTGAGAACAACAAGTCAGATCATCAGAGGACAAGTCACCATGCACACGTTACATACAAGTATCACGTGAGAAAAGTGTTACGCATGAGGCTGAGACTCTTTGTACAGCTTTAAAAACTGGTGGTTGTAGTCTGTGGCACCAATCAGTCCCATGAATAATGATTCTGTTATGTTAATGACCCTCAAATAGCCTGTTTAAGTGGCCCTTCACACCAAGAAAAGTGATCCGGCGATTTGTTGCAGGATGGTGCTGTGTTGGGGG
>NC_045735.1:955144-973554 GCF_008692095.1 Etheostoma spectabile
GGGGGGGTGTCGTCAATGAAATGGCCCATTCGTGTGACGTCCTGTTGTGTTGTTAAACCCCCACTACAAAGCATATGTAGACTTTATATTTCCTAACTACTGTATTCCGTCATATCATTTATAGATTTCGACGTTTACGACTGCGCTTGAAGGCAGCTTATTTCACAAAGAGATGATCGAGACACAGCGAGTGCTTTGTTGTTGCAGGAAACATTCAGGTATTACACAACTGCTGCTTAAAAATGAAAATAGAAGTGTAAATGGAGACTCAGTAGAGGTGGGTATGGACCCCCCGGGGACAAGTAATGACGCAACCAAACAAACTGATGCCACCAGTCAAAATCCCGGCATGATTATGTTTTGTTGTTCCTGTGGGAATCCTTCGCCGCTGCTTTGTACACAGAAACAACATCAAGGCTGACGTGTGACTTGTTCCCTCGATCATTAAAGGAAATACAAAGATCTGCTGTTGAAAGACAGAAGAGTGAATGAGTGTGTTAGTCAGCGAGACAGCACTGACCTCCTCCCTGTATGATCTCGGTCAGCAGGCTGTAGAGGTGCACTGGTTTGCAAATCCCCTTCTGATGATAACACAAAGCAGGAAACAGTCACAGCACAAGCCATAAGAGTCAGCGTAACACACACAGAGAGATACTCCTCTTCATACATCGACATTCAAAACATACAGCTCCTTACGGCTCGTGGTTGAAACCAGAAATTGCACGTAACTTCCCTTTGTAGGAGCCTGCAGGGAGCAGCAGGAGGCCGGGGTTTAGCTATAGAAAATACATTTTACATGAATGATTGGGATCGTCTGAACTGTGTTTGGAAACAAATGTGATTTCCAGCGTTGCAAAAATCCATGTGGGACCTTTAAAGTTCAAACACATATCCAGATGTTAGTTGAGCCGGCTGTGCGTGCGAGTGCATCTCACCTTGCAGTGCTTGTTGAACAGCTGTTCGGTGGATTTAAGCGACGGCAGAGCAGCCTGGTGAGGAAAGGAACGCTGCAGGAAGAAGATACAAAGACTTTACTTCAACAGTCAAAGGCCAACTGTACAACTCTTCAACCATAGTTTTTTGTTTAAAGTGCCCATGATTGTACTTCTATATGATATATGTGTGTATTTGTATACAAACACACACGCTCAGGACCTATTCATGCTCAAATGGAAAGATGTCAGAGTGAGGGGTGGGAGTGCCTTGCTCAAGAGCCCCTTGCCGTGCACAGGAGGTGAAGTGGCATCTCTCCAGCTACCAATCTACACACTGTACTCTGGTCCGTATGGGGACTTGAACCAGCGACCCTCCGATTCAACTATTACACACAACACTACATGGTACACACGTCACACTAATGGCCATAATAACTTCTTCTGCATTTAGTAACGAGAAAACATAGGAATGCTTCTGTCAAAAAAAATGTTCTCATAAATGTAATTTTAAAAAAAGGATGTTCCTCTTCACCATTTATATTTTTATATTCTTTTCTTTTGAGACAATGGGATTACCATTGTTCACTATAGTGATATATGGTGATAGTGTGATATTACGCAACATTGGGACATATTGACTCCTTTGAATTTGTGATGTACTGTAGTTTACTTTATGACAGTAGTACACAGTCCAGAACTTCTGTAGCAAATAATGAACATGATTCTTTTTTTTTTCGGCTCCAAGGAAACTTAAAACTAGCATCGCCTGAACAGGGACTTGAACCCTGGACCCTCAGATTAAAAGTCTGATGCTCTACCGACTGAGCTATCCAGGCTCTGTCATCAGTCCTCAACAGTGAGAAGAAAGAATCACAGAGTATCAATCCTTTGTTACAGGATTCAAACCTCTACCTCTGTGAAGACTCTACCATATTATCAATATATTTCTTTTTGACATATGATGCATAACAACTTTAACATCAACTCATCAATTACACAAGTCAATAACATAGGTCAGGTGAGGTTTAAAGCTTGAATCCAAAAGCAGGAGTTAATAAGTCACTTTATTCATTTGCTGTGTCTTACTGTAATTACACACTAAATGGACAGTACTGCACACAAAGTGTCAGAGAATACTCTCTTTGCAGTTCATTCATAAGAAATCTACGTAAATTTTCTCAGGCTCCTCTGTCCATGTTTGCATTGCATTGTGGGACAACTTCAAATTAAGTCGCTAACATATTGGAGTACATCTCATTTTTTCAGCGCAAATACACTAAGACTAAGCTATCAAAGCTGTACTGAGACGTTGATGAATTTAGTTTGAGCCCAGTCTACTACAGTCACCAGGAACTAACTCGTCTCCTACCTCTGTTATTGAAGAGTCTTGTGGCGATGGTTTGTTGGCTGGACTGGGGGAAAAACATGAAAACATATTAAAATCAAATTATTTCTAATCAAAATGCCTAATGTCCAAACAGTCCTATCAGCAACGAAGAATCCGACTGTTCTTCTGGGAAACTACTGAGTGCACCAAATAACTGGTTATTTTATGGGTTATTATTAAAAGGTCCCATGATATGGTGCTTTTTTGATGCTTTTATTTAAACCTTAGTGGTTTAAAATATCTGTCAGCCCTTCTTGACTTCTGAAACAGACAACATGGCAATGTAAAAAAAAAACATGCATCTTGTAAAATCTTCACTTTAACTTCATGCTATTTACTTACGGACATCTGGTTGTGTGTAGTGTCTTTATGTTAATGTCTGGTATTTTGGGGGGGTTTGGTTTGGTTATGAGTTTCTAGTTTCTGTATAATGTGAAAACAAATTAAAAAAAAAAACTTTATCATAAAAAAAGAATTCTCTTCAGTTTAAATGTCCTGAAAAATAAAATTGTAAAAAAATAATAATAATAATTCAGAGAATTGTTTTATAAATTCATACATTTGGAGGAATTGTATTAAACTCATCTCTAATGCAATATTCACAGGAAATAATCTGCTAAAAATTCATCAAAATTTGTTATTTTACACAAACTTCCTGCGGCTATGGCATTCACTATTACGGGAAGATTCACAGTCTATCATTTGTTCTATAATGTTATTATTATGCTTTGAATATAATATAAAATATCCATAAAATATGTCATTTTGTCAGGGGTCGTCCCAATAATAAAAAAGAGGGGCCCCTTTCTCGAGGTTCACATCCTCCTCCCAGATCTGGACTGGTAAATATGATCCATCTTATTTTGTGTTCATGTCTCCTGACCTGCAGCTGTGTGCACTTACTTATGACATCAAGTTAAAAAAAATTTAACATTGATTTAACTACATACAGCATATGAAAGCTGAAACTTCATTCAGTGATTCTCCTGAGCCCTCTGAGGTTTCTTTATCTCATCGGCAGACCTGGAAGGTTTTTTTTTTTGTGCCTTTTCACTTTTTTGCACTTGAAACACACAGTTTGCTGGTGCCTGCTGGGTAATTTTCCAAACTGTCCATCAACAGATTGGTGCGTGACTCACGTGGCAGCGTTGCCCTGTTCCGTCAGCACCCGCAGGAGGAACGCTCCCTGCTGATTGGGCTCGGCGGTCGAAGGGATGATGATGTAGCGACCGGGTGGAAGGGAGCCGCGGAGGACGACCTCCCGACGGGAGGAGTAGTGGGGGCTGAAGAGGACCGGTTGGAGCACGGTCAAGTCCTCAGGCGACAGGTATTTATTGTTACGAGGGGCCTGGAGGGACAGCACACACTTATAAAACACAGATATACAAACTACTGAGCCACAGAATGTCATTTCAATGACCAAACTAGTGTCATCTGAGCAGAGACTTGAGCCCTGGACCTTCAGATTTAAAGTCTTATTATACCATCCTCCCACATGTTCACATCTCTGCAGCGGCAAAAGAAGTATTCAGATAATCTACTTAAGTGAAAGTACCAGTACAACAATGTGCAAAAACACTCCATTACTAGTAAAATTCCTGCATTTAAAATCCTACTTGACTAAAAAGAACACAAGTACTATTGGCAAAAAAAGTCTTCAAGTATACAAAGTAAAGGTCCTCATGTCTCCGGTAATTGATGTTTTATTATATGACTTTATTAAATCACGATAATACTGATGCATCAGTTTGGTGGTTCCCAACCTTGGGGTCGGGCCCCTCCAAAGGGTCACCAGATAAACCTGAGGGGTGGTGAGCAGGAGTTGATGCATCTGGATTGCCCCCTGGTGGCTGGCTGCAGTACATGTCAAGTACGAGTCAAATACATTTTTTCTCTAAAGATGGTTTGTGTAATTTAAGGTAGTCCTGATCATGTTGATGTTTGTGTTCATTTATTCTGGTACTTTTTTTTTTTGATGCTTTAAGACTGGAGTTAAATGTTATGATTGACAGCTGGGATTGACTCGCAATTGGTTGGGCCGGTGTCTGGGCGGGACCTCGGTACGGCGACTCCACCGCCCAATCACCACACAGACTCTGGCTCCAAAATTACAAGATGGAAGCAATGTCCATCTTTATACACAGTCTATAGTCGTGAGATGATTAAAAGGAGAGGAGACAAGCAAAAAACAAATTTCTGATACACAAATCTGTGGTTAGTTTTTTTGACTTTTCTCTCATCTTACTATTGGCTCATTTGAATAATTATGAAATAATAAATAAAAGAAAGTGAGAAGTTTAGAGGAGAAATGTCTCAAAATGATCCCCAACTACACATTGATTTAGAATTAGAGGTCACAAGTAAAAGGTTTGTAAAATAAACTGTATTTCATAAACCTATATGTGTGTGTGTGCGTGTGTGTGTGTGTGTGTGTGTGTGTACCGGGTATATATGCAGGGCTATAGACATGTCAATGCCCCTACGTCTCTGGTGTTTCTGCATCAGAGCCAAAACAAAGGAGCAGGTCTTCTGGTCCCTGTCCACCTCCGACAGGTTGAAGTAGAACTGAGGGTTCTGCCAGAAGAAACCTTCACACACACAGACACACACACAGACACACACAGACACACACAGACACACACAGACACACACAGACACACACACACACACACACACACACACAATCAGCCTTTAACCATAAACTGAAGTGAGTACATGAATGTGAAGAGTTTCCTTTAATCGTGTCATTAACTGGCACAAAAACTCAAACTTCTCTGATACATATTTAATGTTGGAGGGAGCCTTAGATCTAGAAACGTCACGCAACGACTGTTTCTCTGAAATTGTTGTTCACATGAAAAAAAAAAAGTGAAATGAATGTTTCTGTGGATATAAAGATTGTTAAAGATTATATTTTTGGACATTTCCACCTGTAATGGATAGGACAGCTAGACATAAAAAGGAAAGAGAGAGCGAAAAAACTTGTTGGAAATTGTCACAGGTCAGATATGAACCCTGGACCTTCTGCTTCGAGGGATACAACCATGTATTTGTGCAGCTTATCTAATGAGCTAAGCTGGTGCATACTCTGGTAAAGTGGTGTGACTCAATAAAAGAAGAACATGAAGGTTTTCAGACCACACCTAAAGAAAGAGTGGTGCAGTGATGAAATACCCTGTTTTTACTGTAAGAAGTCTCAACTTGATGTGTTGTCAACTGATCTTAATGCAAAATGGAAATGCAAATATTGGGGAGGGGTGTGTTTGGACAAAGAACAGCTACAACAAAATGACCTGCACTATACTACTTCTATAGTCAATAGACAGACAGCCACACAGACAGGCAGAAATAGAGGCAGGCAGATAGATAGACACACAGACAGGCAGAAATAGAGGCAGGCAGATAGATAGACACACAGACACACAAACAGACAGACACAGAGATAGAAAGATAGAAAGACAGAAACACAGACAGACACAGACAGACAGTCACACAGACATGGACAGACGGACACAGAGACAGACAGACAGAAGGACAGACACACAGACAGACAGACAGACAGACAGACAGAAAGATACTCCTTCTATTTTATACAGCTTAAGCTGCTGTTAAACTACCTTCCTGCTGATGTTTCACAACTAAAGCCTCACAGCAACTGTGAATAATTCCTCCTGATCATTGAGGAAAGCGTTTAATGTAAAACAGCAATAATAATAATGGTAACCGTTACCATAACCAACACAAGTTACCACACAAAGAACAATAAAAACATCAGGTATTGTAATGTGTCTTACCCCCATTGGCAGGACCTCCAGCTGAGATGCTCGGCACCCAGTCCCCATGATGCATTATGCAGCACCACGGCAGTCCGCTGGTCCCCGATTGGTCAGTCCGGTGACACACCTCCATCAACTCAAAGTTCTGTCGGAAGTCTGACACCGACATCCTGTCGGAGTGAGAGAGAAACTGGTGAGTCTGCTCAAACATACGGTGGCCCGGAGAGCTCGCCGCGCTGCACTCAGAGAAAACACAGCGGAATACACACTGCAGGAGCATCACACGGACACCTGAACTGCTTCCTGGGGGACACTAAAAAGTGATGCACACATGCTGGTTGTTGCCATGGTCTTTGGCTTACGATGTTATTGGAATCAGGGATGTTGGAAAATGAGCCAAAATGTCATAATTCAGATACGCCTTAGCCTTTAGCTTATTATTAGCCTGCCAATATAAATAATCTGAAGATAGACACACTCATTAATTGCGAAACAGCCAGGTGGATATAGGATTTTCAAAGGCTGACGCTGATATTAAGAGAGCAGGGCGGCCGATGGTCGATATATAACGCCAATGTTGTGTTGTTGTTTTTGGTATTATTAATTAATAATATTAACAAATGAGACACACGTAAGTGAACATTCATTAACACTAAGATTGTTAGCAATGGCTCTGATGTTGTGTGGACGTTCCCTAAAAGCTTCACAGTTTAACACTTCACTTAAACACGTGCTTATCGTCCCACAACCATCCCACATGACATGTAATTAAGGTTTTACTGGTCGTGAGTAAGAGTGGGGGAAGGGGACACCCATGCAATTCTTTTTTTTTAGCACTGTAAGCCAGTTTAGCTGGTTGAAGGCTTGCTACCGTGACGCAGTGTGTTGATGTCGCCGTCCGTCTTTGACAAAGTAGAATAAAAAGCATCTGTGAATGACTTGTTTTCTTAGTTTCCTTGTTCCCCTTGAGTTGAGACTCACATGTCAGAGGGCTTTGTTTCGTGTTTGCAGAAGGCGGGTAGCATGAGTCTGAGTCAACAGGGATGGTCGTCACACACAGAGACGTTCAGGTGTCTAAACTCACCAGAACTCCCCGTCCTCCCGACTGATTATGCCCAGTCTTTTCTGCTCCTCAAAGCTCACGGTGTTCCACTCTGGACTGCAGAGAGACCTAAAATATTTCAGGTAGTTGAGGGTGCAATTAATCTACTATTAATGTTGTAAGTTGCCTTCGTCATTTCATTTAACAGTTATCAAATACACTGAAACCCTGTGTGTACCAACCCTTTCATGTCACTCCAGGGCCCCTGCCACTCGGTTTTGCCCCAGGGGTTGAGGATTCGTACCAAATCCTCGGTGCCGTGTGCCGTCTTCACCTGGCAGAGCAGCAGGAAAACAGACAGAATGAAAAGGTGAGAACAGTGGGAAGAACAGGTCATGATCAACGTTTACAAATCCTCCACTGTCTTGTTGATTTCAGTATTTGTAGCCTCAGTTGAAAGAGGTCCGCCCTTCCTCTCTGAAGTGCACATTTGCATCTTTTATTCCAGCTTCACATTTAGGTCCAGTTAGGACAGTTGTGGTCCGCTCACATGAAGCAACTACTGTCGGTGGACTTCAGAGATGCTCTCAAGTCTCTTAGCTAGAGTCCAAGTCAAGTCAAGTGTTGTAGGTGAAAGCTAAAGTGAAAAGCAAGCTTACTTTGCCAAAGCGGAGCTAAACACATTTTCTAACCTATCAGGGTGCGTTTTCAGGTGCCTGATAAAAGGATATATGGTTGAGCCAGATTCCTTTATCTTGATCTTACATGTTTTGTGGAGGATGGTCTGACAAAGCGAGACTAGCACCCCTTTTACACGTATCTGGTTACTTTGAAAAATGGGGACATTGCCCTTTGTTTGTGCTTTTTGTATACATGCAAACTAAAAACCAAGCATGCAACCGAGAAAGACAAGTGAGAGGAAGCGATTCGTTGCTGTTGTTGCTTTTTTCATTATTATTATGATTGGCTAATGTGGGCTTGATCTTCTCGTTACACTGACACCTATGTTTGGCGTGCTCTTGACGGCATTGACGGCACATATACATGACTACAAGTAACCAAACACTTTTCTGAAAACTGACAGCTGTCCACAATGTTATTTTATTGATTTAGCCAGCCACGTGTAAACGTAGCATAGAATGAGTCAAGCTAAATAACAACTTACCTTCTCTACTGCAGTCAGAGAGTAGGCATGTCTGAACATGATCCCCAGTTTATTACCTTGCTCCAAAGGACCCTGGAGAGGAAAAGAAACATCCACCCCCACAGTCAGGAAAAAAGAAAAAGCCGCGACTCATCAAACACAAATTAAACTTTAATGGGAGCCTGTTCTGCTTCAGTAGGTTTCTCAGCAGGTCCAGGCATTAGAAACTAAACATACCAAGTTCCTCCATCTTTCATGCGAACGCTAAGCTCCTCACTGTACCTGGCTGTTAGCACAGTTGATGAGCGCTCCTTTGTCCAGCAGGTAGCTGAGGAGGCCCGGCAGGTCTCTGATCGTGGAGATGTTCAAAACCTCAGCCACGCCACCCGTCATATCCACCATGGCCTCATGAGGTAAGCCCATGTTTAGAGCTCTGTATCCACCTTTCAGCCTGGGACGAAAGAAACAGGGAGGACAAAAACATCAGACAGATTCCAGGTGGCAAACGGACACATAAACAACTAGGGATGTAACGATTACCAGTGTAACGGTACACCATGATAAAAATGTACCGTTTTTATTTAAAATATCCTTATTGTCACAGTGTGGAAACCGTGTGTTTAATCCTTCCCAGCTTCATCGAGTCTCGTGCAGGCGCACTGCGTAGCCTTCAACGTGTATTTCTTGAAGTTTGAATGATGGCGGAAGGCGGAGCCAACAGCGCTCGGGACATTTATCAGCCCTCTGAGAGGACTAAGTCTGAAGCATGGGCATATTTTGGTTATTATGAGAATGCCGAAGGACAGTTGATTGAAGACAGTTATCCTGTCTGCAGAACGTGCAGGAAAAAAGTTGCTGCTAATGGCATTGAACACACTTTTAAAAATACCGCGATTATACCAAAAACCGTGATAATTTTAGTCACTATAACCGTGATGTTAAATTACATCCCTATAAACAACTGTTGACACAAGGTCTTATTGGGCATACGAAGGTTCTTGAGTGAAAATGAATTTGCTAAGAAAACATGCCAGGTGAATAGATTAACAAATAAAGCAATTTTTACAATTTTTCCAACGAGAAAGTATTTAGAAATGAAAGGACTTCACAATGTCACGGAGTTAAAGGTCCCATGGCATGAAAATGTCACTTTATGAAGCCTGGCTATGGTCCCCCAGTGGCTAGAAATGGCGATAGGAGTAAACTGAGCCCTGAGTATCCTGCTTCTGCCTCTTATGAGGTCATAAGGGTCAAGGTTACTTAGCCTTTCTCTGCTTTGCCCGCCCAGAGAATTTGGCCCACCAATGAGAGAGACATCATGGCTTTTTAAACGAGCAAAATGGCAGTTAGTCAAGGCCACACGCCCAACCTCTCTCATAAACATACTCATGTCATGGGACCTTTAACACTGCACGGTTTGCTCTGAAGCCCCATCAAAGCTGAACATTTTAGTTTTATGGTTTATTTTTGCAATTCTCACAAATAACTGCTTACGTTTAAATTGTGAAGCCTGGGGAATCTCAGACAACTAATTAAGAGTAAATGATGATAGACAGGAGGCAAATCAGTCTCTGAGACAAAGCAAGACATCTGTGTGGGTTTCCTCGTTTGTTGTGTATGGTTAAGGGGATTTCTGGTGATACCGGGAATCGGATGAAGTAACAATGGGAAAAAAAATGTTTAACTTATGAAACATTGGTCAAAGGCAGACTACTTCTACAACAAACTACAATTGGGCAAAATGGGCAGCAGGGTGTTGGTGACAAAGAGAGTGTGGCAATTCGAATTATGTATCATCCATTTAAAGTATTTGCTTTTTGGAATTACCCTGAGAGGCTGACGATGTTTTCCATTTCATAATGAAATGAATTTGTACATACGTCTTGTCTGTATATGTCTTGTGCACCTGATCGCGGTGCCAGACAAAATGTCAAAGGGTTCACAGAAAAAAAAAAAACATTCAAAGAACTCTTCTCCCTCTTTTGTGTATTTTAGTAATGAAATGTCTTCGAGGTGCCCGCGGGAAAAATGGATTGGATGGAATTACTGGGATGTTATTATTCTCACATTCCTATTTGCAATTACATCGAAATGAGATAAGGATTTCTACTGGCACACGCCCACACCAACACACACCAACACACACCAACACACACCAACACACACACACACACACACACACACACACACACACACACACACACACACACACACACACACACACACACACACACACACACTGACTTGGCGTAGGCCTTCTCCAGCAGGGAGCTCCAGAACTCGTATTTTTCAGGGGAACAGAGGAAGATCAGTTTGTTGTCCTGAGTCGGCAACAAGTCGTCTACCTTCACCTCCTCCCACTGACCGTACTGCCAGAACTAAGAGAGAGAGAGAGAGAGAGAGAGAGAGAGAGAGAGAGAGAGAGAGAGAAAGAGAAAGAGAAAGAGAAAGAGAAAGAGAAAGAGAGATTTTGTCACAATGCCAGTGGCCTGTTTTCAACAATTCCACAAACATCATAAAAAGACAGTTTGTCAGTTTCAAACATTTCCCAAAATATGCAATCATGCCAAAATGGTCGTGTAGATGAAGGCAAAAATATTATAGAGAGAAGTGGAAAGAAAGAGAGAATCCTTTTGTGTCATTGTCCTTGAAACTTGTGTATCACACTACTGCACTACTTGACAATATTCTGCACTATGCATATTTATTTATTTATTTATTACTCTGTCACCTTCTACTCTGCAACATGCCATTTCTATTCATCCCCACTTTATCTCATCTGTATATTTTTATTTTTTACCTGTCCATATATAATAAGGGTGTGTATAGTGTTCATATTACTCTTATTACTCTTACTCTATTACTCTATTTCTTTTTCCCTGTCTATTAAATGAGAATATTTGTCTTATTGTGATGTGTGTGAATTGTTTGAGCTGCTGTAATGAGGGAATTTCCCCTGTGTGGGATTAACACAGTCTAATAAGAAACTGAGAATTCAACCCTGACAGCGTGTCAGGAGGCGTTCAGGTGTTTTACCCTGAAGGTGAAGCAGCCGTTGTACCCGTCCTGGAAGCTCTGTCCTGGAGGCATGACCTGCTTGAGCAGGGAGGGATACTGGGAGAGAGACGCGATGGCAGACAGCAACCAGCAGTCAGCTGAGGACAGGAGGTTGGAGACGGGGGTCAAGTTATCAACGGGGGGGGGTCTGCATTTCAACACAGATTGTCACACACTGTTTATAAGCCCTGCTTCTACTCCACGCAGCCATCTTTTTAATATTCTTAACGTGTGATATGTTTTTGAAGAGACAGAAATTAAGCTGGACGATGTGGAGAAATCCAATATCAGCCTGTTCTTGACCACATACACCAATGTTGATATTGCAGCAATAAAGTAGGGTTGACTAGTAGTGCTTTCACAAAATAATAATCATCAATAATATGGATATAATGAATAAGTGGGTACAAGCAAAAAATAACACAGCTACTCAGTCTGGTAAATTCAGAAAATGACATCACTTTACTGTAATGCAGCCTTTGAAATCAGGAAATTCAAAAAATTAAGACGATATATAATCCCATAATATTGATACACTGCCCACCCCTAGACAAAAAGAAACCAGGCAAAAGCTCTGATCAAATATGTAGTGGAGGGTCTCCTGACCTGACCTCAGGCCTAATCTATACGACAAATAAAACTACGTTGACTTGTTAGAACTCCCCAGTTAATGTTCTTGTGTAACGCTGCCGCAGCTGTCGACATACCGAGTTTTCCCTGGCAGATGTCCAGACGCGTAGCTCCACCCACTACGAACTGAGGGCACGGACATATCTCCTGAAAACAGCAGAGTAGGAAGAAGGGTGAGGAGCAGGAAGAGGAGGAGAAATGAGAGAGAGAGGATGGAGAGGAAAGCAGTCGAACGATGATAAATGCAACGTGTCTGAACAGCACCACCACCAAAGGGAGCAGCAGCTAATTATTTAAGATCAGCTATCAGAGCAATGTGACATAAACTTGGCAAAACGTCTGTTTGTTTGAAGGAGTACTAAGGATTGTGTTTTACTTTATGGGGGGGAGGGGTAACTATGGTTTAATTAGTAATCAATGAGTTGTGAAAATGGTCAGTATGATCAATTCACAGATATTCATGAACTGATCATGGTTAATGATTTATTAATAAAGGATCTCCCAGTCTGCTCTCTATTCTATTCTGCTCATCATTATCTAGTAAAGGTCCTCCATTAGGAATGATCTGGGAAGTACTTATTAAGGATTCAACACTCGCTCATTTTTTAAAATAAGTAATCAATAACTAGTCTTTAAATAGTGGTCCACTAGCAGTTAGTGTCTACCGTAGTGTAAAGTCCTGCTGAGGAGTTTGTTTTGGGGAAAGTAAAAGAAATGAGGTAAATTTAATAAATTCAGTGCACAGTTCTGCAATAAATGCCTGAACAAAAGTCTAAAGCATGGGCATGTTTTGGTTTCCAATTTAAAATGCGCAAGTTTGGGTTTCTTAAGCAACCAGGCGCTCGTTGGAGCACAGTAAGCGGCGCTCTACTGTGGCTTTATCTCACAGTGAAAAAGCCCTGCAAAACTGCAAAATGGGGATGTGACCCGTTTCAACTCCACCCCCGACAGAATCGAGAACCGGTAAGAAGTGGAATCAAAAGGAAGAATCAAAATGGTTCAAATCCAAATGATTCCCAACGTTAATAACTCCTAGAGACAGCTCGGGGAGTCCTTTTGTTTGAGAAAGAGAGTTTATTGTCCACAGTTTAGTGTCCACAGCGTACACAGTGTGATCATTTATTAGTACGCGTTTAAGTTTCTGTTTGTTTCTTTTATGGAGGTACTAAATCTTGCTTTATTTGAACAAAATGTAAAAGGATCTCCAAGAGGGATTTTAACACGGGTCACAATCCTCAAAAAGGCGACTAGGGAAAATAAGTTACTGCTCTTACCAGAATAAACAATAACTGTGGTAGTTCAGTGGCCTAAAAGAAACCAAAACCGCCAACTGCCTTCTAATATGCACCTGGTGTAACCTTAATTACTTTCATTATGTCACATATGTCACATATTAACTCAACAAAGGGCCCGTGTACTTACACCACCGGGTCTTATCTTATCCAGACTGTTAGGACCCCAATTTACATTTAGGCCTATGTAGCCGACTCAAGTACTGTACTGCGTAATCAAGTAGTAGCATGATGGAAAATTAGGGAAAAGTAGAAGTACCGCGAAATGATGCTTTATGTAGCCTTCAGTACTTGGGTTAATGTACTAAGTTACTTTCCACCACGGTCTAACTGTACTCAGTGGTAACAGAAGTATTCAGGTCCTTTACTTAAGTAAAGGTAGAAATATCACTGTAAAAAAAATATTTCCCATCTTTGTTGTCTCAGCTTCTGTTTTTGGGTCAACTTTTAACTCAAATGTTTTCTATACTTTTATTAAAGTAACACACATATCTGTGTTTTTGCTCTGAAATTCTAATGCACAGATGACACAACTGAGTTCTTCTTGTCTCCTGTTGGAATTTAAAAAATGTTATGTGCTTAAAACATTGTGTGTGATTTGCATTATACATTCAAGTCAAATGTGTTGGAAGCAGAATTGATTATCTCCAACACTCCTCAAATTGAAGTTTAAATACTCCAAGTAAAAGTCCTGCATTCATTATGTTACTTGAGTAAAAGTACAGCCAACTTATCAGGTAAATTAGCCTAATCAGAAGTAGACTAGTCATTATGCATATAGTGGCTCCTTTCAATGTGTTTTATTATAATTTATATATTATTCTGTTTTATTTTTACACATGTAAGATCATTTTAATTTTGTTCTTCTGCAATATAGACAATTTTTGATAGAATACTGGGTTGCACCCCAGCTTACTGCGTTATATAGCCTAATGTAAATGCTGTTGAACTATCAATGCATCAGCATGTCTTTCAGTCGCATGCAAATAAGTTAAACTGGTGACAAAGTACCTGTAGGTCGCATTTTGTTCCCTAAAAGTACTTTGAATCCACCAAAGATTTACCTTTGGTCGTTTCCACTTGACCCCGGGCTGCATCTCCAGCTCTCCCACAGGAAAGTTGTAGTCCACGAAGAGCCCGTCCTGGCCGGTCGTGAAGACGTCCCCGCGCTCCGCAGGGGGTCCCCGGGTCATGAGGTCCGCCAGCCAGCGGCGGGACTGGGACCCGAACAGCTCGTCGGAGCAGACCGAGTCCACATCGTCCTCCGGCGGAGGGAGGGACACTTCAGACGAACTACTCTGTGACCTTCTCATGTTAGAAATCTGCTGTGTGCTCCGCTCAACACGCTGAACTCAGTGAGCTTCCGACTTCAACATGTTGCTGCGAAGACAACAAATCCACAGGAGCCACGCCCTGTAGGGAAGCTACACGGGACAGGTAGAAAGTCACCTGCGCGAAAGGTAAAGGTGTGGGTGTGGGAGGTGCTGCTGAGTTCACTAATGTCGGGTTTTCCCAGTCCGTGTCAGCCAAGCACTCCCACATGTTGCAGAGTTTAGTTCAAGAGTCTTCAGCGTTTTTAAGGCCTTAGCTGAAAGTAGGGCGACGTGTCTTAGTTTCCACTGTTCCAACAATCACCAACTCTAGTTTGGTCAAAATACATCCTTATTTCACTGAGGAAGATTTGAAAATGCGCCTGGAAAAAGCCCCAAAACCTCTTGGTGGTCTTAGTTGTCTTTTTTCAGAGGCACACCTCTGTCCACGTGAGGAGTTAAAGCTTCACGCACAGTCTTGCGTGGGCTTTCATGTGCGTTTTTTGTTGGACACTGTTTTTTTTAAAGATTATTTTTGGGGCTTTTCCCTTTATTAGTGACTGACAGCGGATAGACATAAAAGAGGGGGAGAGAGATGGGGAATGACACGCAGCAAAGGGCCTCAGGCCGGATTCGAACACGTGCTGTTGCAGGACCCAGCCGACATGGGGCGCCCTCCCCCACTGGGTGAGCTAGAGGTCGCTGTTGTTGGACATCGTTAATATCGGAGGGTAATTTGAGCCGAGACACCCTCAGTTGTAGCAGCTCACGGCCGCCGTCCCTATCCTCCCCGATACAGCCGCAGCTTCCCTCGGCCTCTCTCTGGCTCAGTACAGCTGAATATCAGTTCAGTACATTATGTACACTGTAAAAACACATAACATCCTCTCGTTCGCAGCTAGTTTGTATTACAAGAGAAGTGAATTGGAAAGTTGGGGAACGGCATTCCTCACCCAGCTCCCCCTGCAGCTGTTTCACTGCAGTAGTTCTTAAGTGTATGATAGAAGAGCCCCAGAGACACAGAGGACATTGGAAAGAACTACATGCATTTTTTAACACTTTAACCTTCATTCACATAGATCGAGATACGTTTGAAAATCGCCCAAAATTGTCCATTAACTTTAACTTTACATGTGCTTCTGTCTGCTGTGTACACGTGAGTTTGACAGTGTTGACTTGCCTTCTGTCTCACTCAGATCCTGAGCCACAATCCAGGGAATCGGCCAGAGAAACCCGCCAAGGAGTCGCCGTCTTGGTTCCCAGAGGAGGAGATCCAGCAGATCCAGGAGGAGTACTCTGGCAGGACTGTCGAGGAGAAGAAATACAAAAAGAAGCAGAAGGAGAAGAAGAAAAAGAAGCACTGCAAAAAACACACAGACAGTGGAAACAGCAGGGCTCAGTTTTGTGGATCAAAGTGGTTTTCTGGACCAGATAATGTTCTGGAAGTTTTGTCAACAATGGAGCAAGAGAACTTAGAGGACGAATGTTTTGTGTTTTGTGTTATGACTGCAGACCCATACAGAGGACACGAGATCTACCACGAGATCTGCCAAGAGTTTCAATCCAAAATGTGTTTTTGAAAGTGTCATTTGAGTCACTTTGTTTTCACATGTTGAAAGAGTAACCTTCACTATATTAATACAATTAATACAAATTCCGACACAGTAAAATGTTTTTCATTGAAATTGTTCAACTTCTCCCTAATTATAATGAGCTGATATTGTGATTCTTTGTCTCCTCCGGTCCAATCAGGATTGTTCAGATTGTATTAGAAATGAATTGAGTTAAGAGTTAGTTAGTATTGAGCAGAAATTCAATTTTCAGTTTTAAACTCAAACACACTTTAATTTAAAATTTAAAAAATCAAGAATCACAGGTTGACTTTGTTCTTTTCATTCAGAGTGTGACCAATACATCTTATAATGCACATATATTTTCAAAATAAAACATGTATGACTGTTAAATCAACATGCATTAATGTATTAAGTTCAGAAGACCAAACTAAGTGCCAGGTGTTACAGTTAAAAATGTTGAGTTAACACTCGCTGCTATTTGGCATTGCAATAACACAAAGTTATTAACGAAGGGATGAGATGTTGGAAGTTCTTCTGACAGTATGTGTGCGCGACATGGGTTTGACTTTATTAGGGCTGCAACTAACGATTAATCTGTCGACTTCTCTTGATAAATCGATTAGTTGTTTGATCTATAAAAATGTCAAAGCATGGTGAAAAATGTGGATCAGTGTTTCCCTAAGCTCCAAACCCTGTTTTGTCCAAAACTCAAAGATATTCGGTTTACTGTCACAGAGGAGAGAAGAAACTAGAAAATATTCACATTTTAGAAGCTGGAATCAGAGAAATCTTTTTTTCTATATATTATATTTTAAAAAAGATTACTCAAACCCATTAATCAATTATAAAAATAGTTGGCAATTAAGTTGATAGTTGACAACTAATAAAATTCTTAATCTTGGTGTAATAACCGAAGCTGTAATGGAGTAAAAAAAAATAAGGACACAATATGTCGCTTCAAAAAGCAATGTATTGGAGGAATAAAGTGTAATAAAATTAAAATACTATGGTGCAATAACTCAAAAATGAACTAGTTTTTGAGTATATTCAGTCTACCACTGGTGAAGAGGAAGGAGAAGAAGAAATCGAGATAATTAGACATTTGACATCCTAGCAATGCTCTCCTGTGGTGTTTGCGAAAGGAGGACCCCAATGCGGAGCAGGTGAGAGCTTCAAATAAGCTTTATTAACACAAAACACAGTCCAACGAACCAGGGATCCAACAGAAAGCACAAAAATGTCCAAAAATCCCAAAACTCACAAAAAGGTCCAGGGGATAAGAGGCACAAAAACTGGGAACAAAGGCGGGGAATAACTCACAGGAAAAAGTTCAAGGGAACAGGAAAAATACCAAGAACACTGCAAAAAGATGAGGTCCAGCGCAACACGACAACCTCTCGTGCAGGACAACCGGGCAGGACAACCGTGCAGGACAAAAGGACCTGACAAGAGACAAGGGACAAGGGAAGCACAGACATTATATACACGAGGTAATGAGGTGACGAGAGGACAGGGAACCAGGTGGAACACATCAAGTAATCACAAGAACAGGGAAGACACAGGAAGTAATCGAGAGGTGAGACGAGACAAAAAACAGACTTCAAAATAAAACAGGAAACAGAACATACAGACACTGAGGGGGACACAAGACCAGACCAACAACATGAGACTGGGGAGACCACTGAGACACAAACACCAGGAGGGCCAAAAGGGAAAAATAATCCAAGACAAAATCCTAAACCACAACCCTTCTCTTCATGGGAGCCTCTGAGTTTACTGGCTTGTGGTGATGAGCAATGTGATGAAGTATATATATATATATATATATATATATATATATATATATATATATATATATATTTGTAGGTGAAAATAAATCTATGTTTGCAACTGCTAATTAGTTTGGTTTTGTCATGGTTCATGTGTGCCATAAACATTACACTCCGTGGGGAAGAAATCATGGCAGAGTATCGTGATATCAATTCCAATTTTTCCCCAAATTGTACAGGCCTAGTTCAGATAACTTCTGAAGTTGACATTTTATCCACTTTTCAGCCCATTTCCCTCTGGCCTCTGGAAAACTTTGTGTGCCATATTACACTCAAACTCAGTTAAATACCCTTTGCCCCAAAAGTTGCCAGTAAAACATGCCTATCAGACCATTTCTATTTGATGGAATGCATTCCTGAGATGGCACATGCTGTCATTCTGTGTTGTGTGACTAATGTACGTGTGCTGCTGTAACACCGTAATTTCCCATTTT
>NC_045735.1:973578-986992 GCF_008692095.1 Etheostoma spectabile
TCTATCTATCTGACTATGAATTAGGTTAGTAATATGTAAAAGGTTAATGCTTTTGTGACAGCAACAATAACTTATTGTACATGATTTCTGAACCAGTAGTTATTGAATGTAATGACAACTAGGCTGAGTGAAGATTTGTCCGTCATGACAGTACAGTAATGAGAGATTCTCTCACTCTGGTGTCTTTACAGCCACCTGAAGGCAACATTTACAGTATTTACAGTACAGTAATGAGAGATTCTCTCACTCTGGTGTCTTTACAGCCACCTGAAGGCAACATTTACAGTATTTACAGTACAGTAATGAGAGATTCTCTCACTCTGGTGTCTTTACAGCCACCTGAAGGCAACATTTACAGTATTTACAGTACAGTAATGAGAGATTCTCTCACTCTGGTGTCTTTACAGCCACCTGAAGGCAACATTTACAGTATTTACAGTACAGTAATGAGAGATTCTCTCACTCTGGTGTCTTTACAGCCACCTGAAGGCAACATTTACAGTATTTACAGTACAGTAATGAGAGATTCTCTCACTCTGGTGTCTTTACAGCCACCTGAAGGCAACATTTACAGTATTTACAGTACAGTAATGAGAGATTCTCTCACTCTGGTGTCTTTACAGCCACCTGAAGGCAACATTTACAGTATTTACAGTACAGTATGAGAATTCTCTCACTCGTGTCTTTACAGCCACCTGAAGGCACACTTTACAGTATTTACAGTACAGTAATGAGAGATTCTCTCACTCTGGGTGTCTTTACAGCCACCGAAGGCAACATTTACAGTATTTACAGTACAGTAATGAGAGATTCTCTCACTCTGGTGTTTTACAGCCACCGAAGGCAACATTTACGTTTTACAGTACATTAGGAGAGATTCTCTCACTCTGGTGTCTTTACAGCCACCTGAAGGCAACATTTCCAGTATTTACAGTAACAGTAATGAGAGATTCTCTCACTCTGGTGTCTTTACAGCCACCTGAAGGCAACATTACAGTATTACAGTACGTAATGAGAGATTCTCTCACTCTGGTGTCTTTACAGCCCTGAAGGCAACATTTACGTATTACAGTACAGTATGAGAGATTCTCTAACTCTGGTGTCTTTACAGCCACCTGAAGGCAACATTTACAGTATTTACAGTACAGTAATGAGAGATTCTCTCACTCTGGTGTCTTTACAGCCACCTGAAGACAACAGTTACAGTATTTACAGTACAGTAATGAGAGATTCTCTCACTCTGGTGTCTTTACAGCCACCTGAAGACAACAGTTACAGTATTTACAGTACAAACTCGTCATCCTGGGCCACTATCCAAGTTTAAGTCAATTGCGTTGTGACAGCAACAACAACTTTATTCTACAACATGATTTTTCCCACTGGTGGTTATGGCATTAATAAAAACAAAGCTTTGTCTGTCATGACAAGTTAGTAACGGTAACGTTACTTTAACGGTAATAATGATAAGAATATTGATTTTTTGAATATTGAAATATTTATATAAATATTGTCGTTATGTTAGTGTTTAGCTAACAAATAGCTACTAGCTAAACTAATTTAAAAGGCTTCCGAGTTACGTAACCGCTAGGCCAAGGACGGAGATTTGACCAAGGCACTGACATTTAACTACTGGTAGCAGGTTAACCGGCATACGCTATTAAAAATGTTAAAATAATATAAATTTGAAGGTATTGTTTTAAAATGACACAGCGGTAAGTTGAACGTTAGCTAATGTTAGCTAGGTAACTTAGCTTTAGCTATAGCTTAAGTCGATACCATAAGCTTTCCCAAACAATTAAAAAAATAAACTAGTACTTGAACGTTGAGTGTAATGATGAATACATTATTTCAGGCTTAGTAAAAATATAAGCAGTGAGTGTTATAAATAATTATTTCGTTCAGACTTACCAGAAATACCGTAGACTACGATCACTGGACAGCGCCGTTGATTTCAACGGCAGGTTCGGCTTTGAATATCGGCGTGTGATTGGTTGTCGGCGGTCGGCAAATCCTACGTTTCTCATTGGTTGTCCGCAGTCAAACGGAGGTCCAATCAGAACGCGTATCTGAACGTATACGTGGACGGCAACCTCTGCTTTTATTTAAAATAAAGAAAAATTAAAAAACAACAACAGAACTCTCATCCACAGTTGCACAGAGTTACAGTACATTTCCAAAAATATTTTGGAGAGGTAAGTCGCACTTTACAGCAAATAAAAACTAGAACTACTTTTTTACTCAACTTTTTAAATTATATTCCGTCCATCAAATGTGCTGTGATCAGCAGATGCGAATGCACTTAATTGTCTCTTGCACTAGCTAGCTAAACAATTTAAATTTTTAAATGATGCGTTACGTGTTGCCTAAATTGCATGTGCACAAAAAAAAACATATGACTAAATAAGTCCTGTTTTTAAATTATCTATGGGTTTTCTACAATTGAATAAGTAAGATCGTATATCGTATATTGTTTGTCATGTAATCTGAAAATTGAAACAGGCGTATGTGATATTCTAAACACTAATAATATACAAATTAAAAAAGATTATCCTTGGGTTGTTGATTTAAAACAGAAATGTCTAGTCGTGTTACAGTGAATTTGTCTTTTGAAATAGTCGTCGAAAACACTGCTTTCGTCGTATTGTTTTTATTATTTTTATTATTTGTACTAATAGTAAGAAATATTGTCTACTTTTATCATTCTTACTGTGGCTCTAATATTATATTCTCACTGTAAAATATGTACTTTTAATCAAAAAATAAAAAATAATTTGTTTTGTCATTTTTCAAAAAGTAATTTTTCATTCGCGAACTTTGATTGGTCCAAATTGCTGTTGCCATGGAAATGTAGAGTGAGAAACCAACAGAATAGTGTATAATAGTTTCCAAAAGTGTTTTACAATTCATTATCACCGATTACTACCAAGATAAAAGAAAATGAATCGCGGCACGAAAAAATAAGACAGAGAAAACATAGAAAAAACACTGTTGGCTTCGGGTGAAAAATATGCTAAATTAACGCTAAGTACTTGTATGCTATGCTAAATTTATTTTCCAAATAAAAAGAGTTAATATTAACGTTATGCTGCGTTCTATTATCCTCAACATTTCGACTCGGATATCGGAATTCATGCTCGGTGTCCACCATAGACTGTATATATATATATTGAATTAATTAATATTAACGGTCTATGGTGTCCATAAGGGGCGTGTTGCTAGGCAACGTCTGACTTTCTAGTCGGAATAAATAATAAAACGCAGCATTAGCTAGCTAGCAGCTGCGTATTTTGGTGAAACTGTTGTAATTACATCTGTGTATTGCTCTCTCCGTGTTTTGGTGGCGCTGTATTATGTTTTATGTATTATTATGTATCATGGTCTGTCAGTGCTTTACGTCGGGCCTTTGTATTTGTGTTGATGGGCCTTTTTTTGGGAGCGTATCATGTCGTAGCACCACCACCTACTGGTCAGCAGATGCTGCTTCATGATGTTAAACTGTTGTGAAGTGAGGTTGGTGCATAGAAATAAAATGGCATGAAGTTCGTGGCAATGGTACACATTAAAATGGCTGCAGCTCTGAGCTTTCTATGGCAACCGCACTTTACAAAACCTTTATTAGACGCCACTTTACTCCAGTCTACCTTCTGCACATTGTCTATTGTTTGCCTGTCTTTCTTGTGTTTACTTGTTTGTTTGTTTTTTTGCTGTTATTGTTGAGAATGCTACTGTAACTGAGGAATTTCCCCGCTGTGGGATGAATAAAGTATTATCTTATCTTATCTTATCTCTTTCTGCTGCGTTGTTTTGAATGGAAATGGTCTTTCTATCCATTTTATGCCTATGGGTCGGTGTGGTTTGAAACCAGGGCCTGTCTGTGTTGTAAATGCCCCCCCAGTCCGTCACTGTAGCCCATATTTGCAGCTGTAGTATGCCAATGGATACATGTAGGCCCTACTGTATACAGGGGTGCTCATAAGTTTACATGCCCATGTTAAAGTTGACTAACAGGAGGAATAAAAAAATATCTTTTGGAAATTGATCTCAATGACTTAATTTAAAAAAATAAAATAGGAAAAAACAACCTTAAAGAACAACATTTTTCATTGTGAATGAATATTATCTTATGAGTAAATAACTGTTTTTTCTTGAAATGGAGGGGGCATAAGTAGCCCATACACACCCCTATGTTAAATCCCCATAGAGGAAGGCAGATTTTAATTTTTAAAGGCTATTTAAAGGTTATTTCATGGATCAGGATACTATGCAACCCGATTGAGTTCCATTGGCCTTTGGAATTAAAATACCCCCCCCCCCATCCTCACATACACATCACCATACCTAGAGATTGGCATAGTTTTATTTCAGTTAGACTAATAGCTGGTCTGATTTGCATTAAGAGATGATTTTATGGAAAGGATACCATGCCAACCTCTAGGTATGGCGACGTGTATGTGATGGGGGGGGGGGGGGGGGGGGGGTAGTTTAATTCCAAAGTCCAAGGGAACTTTATCAGGATGCATAGTAGTAAGTAAGTAAGTAAGATTTATTTGTATAGCACCTTTCACAGATAAAAATCCCAAAGTGCTTCACAGTAAAATGAGTACAATATAATGCATTAGACACTTAAAAACAAATGGAAAACATAAAAACCATAAAAAACCCCACGTCTAACTGAAAGCCTGTTTGAACAGCAGCATCTTGAGTTGCTTTTTAAAAGAATCAAAAGAATTAATACACCGTAAAAATGTTGGCAATGCATTCCACAGCCGAGGTGCCACTGCTTGTGATGAACGATCCCTATCAATGAAATAACTGGTCTTTAAAGATAAAAATCTGCCTGCCTCTTTGGGAATTTAACATAGGGGTGTGTATACTTATGCCCCTTTATTTTAAGGAACAACATTTATTTAGTCACAATACATTATTTGTTTGAAAATAAAATAGGTGTCCTTAAAGCTTGGATTTTTCCTAATTTTCTTATTAAAGGCATTCAAATTAATTTCTAAGAAGATGATTTTTTTATTCCTCTTTTTAGTCAACTTTAGCATGGGTTCAAACTTATGAACAGCACTGCATGTGTCTAACATACATTAATACTTGATTGATTGATTGTTTGATTGATTGATTTATTATTGATTAATTTGAAAGTACATTATACTGCAGTCTGAAGTCTTATGATTACAAGGGATATTTGTGGCAGACCTTTTGCATTTCTGTTATCAAGCACAGTGCAATAATGATGTGTGACCAGAGAATTATTTCTCAGTTTATTTAAGTTCAGAAGGTTTAGTTAAGTGAAATAACTCGTTTAGTGTGCTGCTTGAAACAATAATGTGATTATCAGCGAAGTAATTGCTGTGTGTGTGTGTGTTTGTGCTTGCAGTTTCAATACGTCAGTATACGAACAAACCCTTGAGAAAATGTTGAGATCCAGTTCTGGACAACCATTCTTTGCTGGACGAAGGAGTGAGAGACCTTCGTCTCCTGAAGACCTCCACCCTCCCTCCACCTCGAGGGAGCACGGACGAAGGGGTGAGAGACCTTCGTCCCCTGAAGACCTCAACCCTCCCACCACCTCGAGGGAGCACGGACGAAGGGGTGAGAGACCTTCGTCTAGTGGAGACACCAATCCTTCTAACACCGTGAAGGGGCACAGCCAAAGGGGTGAGAGCCATTTGTTTTTTGCAGGAAATAAGTCCTCTACCATCAGGCAGCAAGCACGAAGGGGTGAGAGCCCTTCGTCCTCATCCTCTGAAGAAGACCAGCCTTCTACTCGAATGCAGGAGCAAGCATGGAGTTGGGAGAGCTCTTCTTTTTCTTCTTCTGAAGATGACCAGCCTTCTACCGTGAGGAGGCAGAGAGAGACAACGGCTGAGAGCTCTTCATCTTCTGAAGATGAGCAACCTTCTACTCGAAGGCGGCAACAAGCATGGAGGAGCGAGAGCACTTCGACCACTTCTTCATCCTCTGAAGACGACCAACCTTCTCCCATGAGGAGGCAGCAAGAGAGAACGGCTGAGAGTCCTTCATCCTCTGAAGACGAGCAGTCTTCTACTCCAAGGTGGGAGCAAGAATGGAGCGATGAGAGCTCTTCTTCATCTTCTGAAGACAACCCGCCCTTTACCACCAGGCAGCAAGATGTGACCTTGTTCTACATAGGCAACATCCCTACTAGCACCATGAAGGAGCTCACGCCGAAGGGTGAGAGCCCTTCTTCATCTTCTGAAGATGACCAGCCTTCCACCATGAGGAGGCAGCAGGAGAAAACAGTTGAGAGCCCTTCATCATCTTCTGAAGATGAGCAGCCTTCTGCTCAAAGGCAGCAGCAAGAATGGAGGAGTGAGAGCTCTTCTTCATCTTCTGAAGATGAGCAGCCTTCTACCACCAGGCAGCAGCAAGAATGGAGGAGTGAGAGCCCTTCTTCATCTTCTGAAGACGAGCAGCCTTCTGCTCCAAGGCAGCAAGCACAAAAGGATGAGAGCTGTTTGTTCCACACAGGCACCAACCCTTCTACCACCCCGAAGGATTACAGGCCAAAGGGTGAGAGCCATTTGTCTTGTGCAGCAAACAAGTCCTCTACCATCAGGCAGCAAGTGCTAAGGGGTGAGATCCCTTGGTATTCATCTTCTGAAGACGACCAGCAAGAAGAAAGGGCTGATAGTCCTTCATCCTCTGAAGACGAGCAGCCTTCTTCTCCAAGGTGGCAGGAAGAATGGAGCGATGAGAGCCCGTCTTCATCTTCTGAAGACGACCAGCCTTCCACCACCAGGCAGCAAGAACAAAAGGATGTGATCTTGTTCTACATAGGCAACATCCCTTCTAGCACCACGACGGACCACACACCAAAGGGTGAGAGCCCTTCTTCGTCTTCTGAAGACGAGCAGCCTTCTACCACCAGGCAGCAAGCACAAAGGGGTGAGAGACCTTTGTCTCGTGGAGAGTTCAACCCTGGTGAAGGCCCCTCCTCGCATTTGGCAGAGGGGTGTTTAGAAAGAGAAAATGAGAGGTGTGAAAACAGCCAGGAGGAGGAGAGGAGAACTTTTGGTTGGCTTTCAAGACTATACATTTGGTGGCTCAAATGTAAGATAGACCGCACCTCCAGAAAAATCCAATCAACCTTTGTGGATGAGCGCAAGCTCCTTCGTTATGGTAAGACTTACATTTTTATTTTTAGATAAACAGTCACAGAGAACCAGCCCATGTGACTAACATAGGCTACTGTGTACTATTACATTACAATGAAATGTTACAATGAAACACACAAGGTACACAAGATGTTAATTAGAAGTGTTGCTTGTGTGATTTTGATATTTGTAGAGAGCCAGGTGAGTCCAGCTGCATACTTAACACACTTCAATCTTTAATATGTGGTACTATTATGAGTTTAAAATGTGGTCTTTTCATGGATCATTTGTTCAGCTACTCAACATTGTGTAGATGTTTTGTCAAACAAAGGCAACAGTGAGAATACTTTTTATTTCTGAATAATTCTGAAAAGTTGCCTTGTGTCTTCCTGTTCTGCAGGGAAGGAATAAGTGTGTATCTGTTTACATCTGTGTCAGCAATTTATTTTTATCTTACAGTGGCCGCGTATTCCTTTCATGAGTTAATTTATTTGTCTTGTTTAATTATCTCGCTTACGACTTGCAACAAAACAAATGTGATGACTATTTCCTTTTGGGAGGGGTGAGAGTGAACAACTGGACTCTAGACTCAACCTTTCATATTCTGTCGGTTACAGGTTCCCTCGTAAATCCAAAGAAATTGGCAGAATACGAACGGCTGCTTGACCGAAGGAGGGAGCTGGTCACGTACAAACGCAGACAACAATGTAAGGTGGAGAAGGAAGTGACGAAGCAAAGGTTGAAGCTGGAGAAACAGGTGAAGGAGATGGAGAATATCTCTGAGTTGTGCTGCAACCCAGAAAGCCCTGATCTGTAAAATCTTTGCCAAGGGCCAACGGCAGTCAAGTCACGCAAACTCGGACTTGATACATCATATACTGTTTAAGAGAAAAGGAGAGCAATCAAAAAAATCACACAGAATAGAGAGAATAGAGAGATGGCAAAAATTTCAGATTTGACAAAACAAAAGTAAAATATTCTTTCAAAACATTAGCAACCACCATCAAATATCCTCGCAACCACTTGATAACACCCTAGATGTTGGCTTTAATTCAACTATACAGTTAAAAAGCATTATGCAAATAACAGTGTCCTAACCTACAAGACTTAGACTTCTCTTTATTGATCCTGTTGGGATGACTCCCGCAAGGAAATTGAAAATTCCAGCAGCAGTTTTAGCAAGAAAAAAAATAGATAAAAAAGACAGTATAAAGACAACAAAATAACAGTAATAATAATAATAATAATAATAATAACAATAAGAATATTCGGCAAATAATGCCACTTGACCAAATCTTACTCATCCTAACCTAGCCTAATTTAACCAAGGTTAGCCCAACACCTATCCAAGTAATTATTGGATCGGTATAATAGTAATAATTTATCCTAGGCTTTGTGTCAGAGACATGTTATAGCCCAATGTGAGTTGGAGCAGCCATCGGCCACCCCCAAAACCCAGCACAAGATGAGAAGATGGGTGGATGGGTGGTTAGACTGACTAACAGTGATGGGAGTAACGTGTTACAAATGTGATGCAATTACAGTAATAGAATGCATTACTAATACAATTCCGGTAATATTATACCCGTTAAAATCGCAATCACAAACGCATTTTAGCATTTTAACTTCACATTTAGTGGCGTTTGTTTTTTCAAGAATTCACCAATACAGCAAGTGTCATTTCCTATATTCTGTGTATAATAACACATAAATAACAAATAACAACATGTCAGGAATTAATGTCCAGTCTTGCTACACATAATATAAGTAACTATAGCGTAGGCTACTTTGATTCAGTTGTAAGGTGCTTTTAATTGAGCATTTCAATTAATTTAATCTTAGTAATTAGACTACTTCTAGTCCACCACAATTCAGAGTCAAGTAGGCTATTGTACGTTTTACTTAACTGTTTATTTTATAGCTTAAGTTACTTTGCAGCTTTAGATTAATAACACAAAATAATTTCTGATTTATTGAAGTGGATAAAGATCAGACTTTGTTGATCCCGTGGCGACATTCACAAGTTACTTGCCAAGTCATACTTCTGCTTTTAATTTTAAAGTAACGCTAAAGTAGTTTAAAGCATTATAATTTAGAGACAGTAAAATTAAAATATAACTAATTACTCTCAAATGACAGTATCTAGTAATCAATAATGTATTACATTTTGGAAGTAATTTGCCCAACGCTGCCGACTAAAGACAGAAACCCCGAAATCCTGTGACTGTGGGGTTCCTTTTGTGCCAAAATGAAGTCAACATGCTTACTTACTGTCTATGTCTACGTGTCAATGTCTTTGTCGACTCGTCACATGACTCAACATTTGTCTGTGTCAACTCAACTTACTCCTGTCGTCTGTTGCCCTCCTTGTCATGTGACTGTGTCGCCTTGCTGCGTCCATGGTGACTTGGTCATGACTGTCGATGCTTTGTCTCGTTTCGCTCGGCCGTTACTATGTGGTGTTTCAAGGTGTTTTTGTGATTGTCGTCCTGATGTCAGCATGGACGCAGCAAGACGACACAGTCAAATGGCAATGAGGGCAACAGACGACAAGAGTAAGTTGAGTTGACACGGACAATTTTTGAGTCATGTGAGCAGTCGACATAGACAGACGTAGACATAGAGATATAGACATGGACTTCTCAGTCTTAGACTTCTCTTTATTATTCCTTTTGGGATTAATGAAATGACAAGATGGGCAACAGACGACAGGGGTAAGTTGAGTTGACACGGACAATTTTTGAGTCACGTGAGCAGTCGACAGACACATAGACACATAGACACATAGACACATAGACACATAGACATAGACATAGACACATAGACACGTAGACACATAGACATGGACATAGACACATAGACACATAGACACGTAGACACATAGACATAGACACGTAGACACGTAGACACATAGACATAGACACATAGACACATAGACATAGACACATCCCTTCGTGATGTTGTTTGACTATTCATGATTGGTTGTTTGACTATTCGTGATTGGTTGTTTGACATTAGTGAGGTGTTGTGACCATTTGGTAAATGTTGGCTAAATTTACCAAAATAATTGTTGATCAATAACAGAGGATAAATGGAAATATTTTTTAACTAAATGCAAGTACCATTGTTGAGAGAAACAGAGTTAATGATGTGGTAAATAAGTTCAAGAATAAGAAACTACTGAGAGTAATTATATTGACACGGCCTTAGTTAAATATATGTTGTATAGTATAGCAAAACCGCTGACTCATATCTTTATCAATCATTACATATTTCCAAATCAAAGAAAATTGCAAAGGTCATTCCCATAACAAAAATAGAGGATACGCACTATTCTCAATAACTACGATTAATTCTCTCCTCCACAGTTCTCAAAATATTAGAAATGCTTTTTATCCATGATTTGATCATTTCGTGGAAACAACACAATTTACTGAAGTGAACATCAAAATGGCTTCAGATCAACCCGGTCCACTACGATGGCAGTAGGCAGGATGGAGCTAATAGAACAAATATCTACAGCCATAGATAATAGGAATTCACTGGAGGCTTTTCTAGATCTAAAAAAATCCTTTGATGCAAGTAACCATAAACTCTTAATGACCAAAGAAGAAGAATGTGAGATTAGGGAGTAGCACTCAATGCTCAAAATAAATACAAATATGTCCAATTTAACAACAGCAAGTCCGATTTTTGAGGGTTAATGTGGGGTCCACAAGGATATGTGGGTCCAAGTTGTTTCTATTGTACATAAATGACATGTGCAATGTGTTTAATATTGCGTTTGGTGTGTTGCTGATGACCACCAATTTGTTTTGTTCTGGCAAAAAACCTTGAGCAGCTTTGGATACAGTGGAAACTGAACTTGACTCTTTAAAACGATGATTTAATCTTAACAAGCGTCAGTGAAACTAAATAAAAACGAAATACATAACATTGGACATCGGAATTTCATATTTAGGCAAATTCGTTACGATAATATTGAATAGAAAGAATATCTGATAACAGATTCCTGGGAGTTAGTCATATTACCACATGTTGTTCATATTAAAAGTTAAATTCAAAGTCACAGCAATTATTAAGATGTTCTTAATACAAATTCTTACACTTTATATCAATCTTTCACACTTTAATAACTTATGGTGTGGAACTTTGGGGAAAAAAGTAGAAATCAATCACAATCCAATTTGCTTACTTCAAAAGAAAGTAATCAGATTCAAAATGGGGAAAATATCGTGAATCGACAAATCATGTTATAAACTTAAGGTACTTCAATTTCGTGAACTTGTAGACCTAAAATAGATCAGTACAAAGTCTATATAAAAGCATGTTGCCAGACTATATCCAGAGGCTGTTTCAAATAGGAAACGTCAACATGAACTGAGGGGAAGCTGTTTGTTCATTAAACCAAACACTAGGACAAATAGAAGAAGAAGTGACTCGGTGTATGGAGTTAAACTCTGAAAGACATGAAAAACACACAATTGACCAATTAATACATTTTATTAGTAGTTGTTGTTGTGTGTTTTTTTGTTTATTTGTCTGTTAATTTTCTAATTTTCTTTGTGGAAGCAAAGCAACATGTATTTTTGTGTGTTATTATGTCTTTTATCTATTGTCTATGTCTTTGTTTCATGTCATGTCGTCATTGTCTATGTGTCTGTGTCTATGTGCAATGTCTATGTGTCAATGTCTTGTGTCTATGTCTATGTGTCTATGTCTATGTGTCTATTGTCTAGTGTCAATGTCTATGTGTCTATGCATGTGTCGAGTGCTATGTTGTCTATGTTCTATGGTGTCTATGTCTATGTGCTATGTCTATGTGTCATGTTCTATGTGTCTATGTCATGGTCTAGGTCTATGTGTATGTCTATGGTCTATGTCTAGGTGTCTAGTCTAGGTGTCCTGTCTATGTGTCATTATGTGTCTAGTGCTAGTTGCTTGTGCTATGTCTAGTTGTGTCTGTTCATGTCTATGTGTTCAGTGTACTAGTGTCAATGTCAGTGTATGGTCTAGTTCTGTGTCTATGTGTCTATGTTAGTGTCTGTCTATGGTCTATGTCTATGTGTCTATGTCTAGGTGTCATATGTCTAAAATAAGGTGTTTCGTGTATTGAGTTAAACTGTGAATGACATGATGAACACACACAATTGACAATTAAATCTTTTTTAGTATTGTTGTTGTTGTTTTTTGTTGTTTTTGTCTATTCAATTTTTATTTTATTTGTGTAAGTAAAAGCAACAATGCTATTTTTTGTATGTTATCATTGTATTGACTGTTGTAGAGTTATAGATGGCCAGAAAATAAATTAAAATGAACTAAACTAAACTAGCCTTTTATACATGGGGTTCAGTTTGTGCCAAAATTAAGTCGACATGCTTACTGTCTATGTCTATATCTGTCTATGCCTATGTGTCTATATCTATGTGTCAATGTCTATGTGTTAATGTCTATGTCTATGTGTCTATGTCTCTATATCTATGTGTCTATGTCTATGTGTCAGTGTCAATGTCTATGTGTCTATATCTATGTGTCTATGTCTATATGTCAATGTCTATGTGTCTATGTCTATGGGTCTATGTCTATGTGCTTTGTCTATGTGTTAGGTGTCTATGTCTATGTGTCTTAGGTCTATGTGTGTCTATGTCTGTGTCTATGTGTCCTATGTCTATGTGTCTATGTGTGCCAGTCTATGTGTCTATGTGTCTATGTCTAGTGTTATGTGTATGTGTCTTGTGTCTATGCTGTCTATGTCTATGTGTCGTGGTCTATGTCTATGTGTTATTGTCCATGTCTATGTGTCTATGTGTCATGTTTATGGTTAGGCGTATGTGTTATGGTCTATGTGTTCTGTGTTATGTGTCCTGTCTATGTGTCTATGTGTCCATGTCTTGTGTCTATGGGTAGTGTCTTCTGTGTCACTATGTGTCTATGTGTCGTCTATGTGTCTATGGGTCCATGTCTATTTGTATGTCTATGTGTCTATGTGTCTCATGTGATTCTTGATGTCGTATGTGTCTATGTGTATGGTCTATGTGTCTAGTGTCAGTGTCTATGTATTTAGTGTCTATGTTCTATGTGTCTGATGTCGATGTTGTCTATGTCTATGGGTCTCTATGTCTATGTGTCTATGTCTATGTGTCTACTGTGTCTAGTGTGTCTAGGTGTCTAGATGTCTATGTGTCTTGATGTGTCTATGTCTATGTCTATGTGTCTATGGTCTTGTTGTCTATGTGTCTATGTGGTCTCGTGTCTATGTTGCGTGTCTATGTCTATGTGTCTGTCGTGTC
>NC_045735.1:987017-994110 GCF_008692095.1 Etheostoma spectabile
AAATAGCATTGTTGCTTTTACTTACACAAATAAAAATAAAAATTGAATAGACAAGAAAACAAATAAACAAAAAACAACAACAACAATACTAATAAAAAAAGATTTAATTGGTCAATTGTGTGTGTTCATCATGTCATTTCACAGTTTAACTCAATACACCGAAACACTTATTTAGACATAAACACATAGACACTAGACACATAGACATAGACACATAGACATTGACACATAGACATAGACACATAGACATACTAGACATAGACACATAGACACTAGACACATAGACATTGACAACCATAGGAACTCGACACATAGACAACAACCATAGACACTAGACACATAGACATGGACACATAGACATAGACACATAGACATAGACACATAGACACTAGACACATAGACATTGACACATAGACACATAGACATAGACACATACACATAGACACATAGACATTGACACATAGACATTGACACATAGACACTAGACACATAGACACATAGACACTAGACACATAGACATAGACAATAGATAGAAGACATAGATAACACACAAAAATAACATTGTTGCTTTTGCTTCCACAAAGAAAAATTAGAAAAATTAACAGACAAGAAAACAAATAAACAAAAAACAACAACAACAATTCTAATAAAAACGATTTAATTGGTCAATTGTGGGTTTTTCATGTCATTTCAGAGTTTAACTCCATACACCGAGTCACTTCTTTCTTCTATTTGTCCTAGTGTTTGGTTTAATGAACAAACAGCTTCCCCTCAGTTCATGTTGACGTTCTCTATTTGAAACAGCCTCTGGATATAGTCTGGCAACATGCTATTTATTATAGACTTTGTACGTGATGCTATTTTAAGGTCTACAAGTTCACGAAATTGAAGTACCTGTAAGTTTATAAACAAATGATTTGTCGATTCACGATCATTTTCCCCATTTATGAATCTGATTACTTTCTTTTGAAGTAAGCAAATTGGATTTGTGATTGATTTCTACTTTTTCCCCCAAAGTTCCACACCATAAGTTATATAAAGTGTGAAAGATTGATATAATAAGTGTAAAGAATTTGTATTAAGAACATCTTAATAATTGCTGTGGACTTTGATATTTAACTTTTAATATGACTAACATGTGGTAATATGACTAACTCCCAGGAATCTGTTATCAGATATTCTTTCTACTTCAATATTATCTAACGTAATTTGTCTAAATATGAAATTCCGATGTCCAAATGTTATGTATTTCGTTTTTATTTATGTTCACTGACAGCTTGTTAAGATTAAATCATCGTTTTAAAGAGTCAAGTTCAGTTTCCACTGTATCCAAAAGCTGCTCAAGGTTTTTTTGCCAGAACAAAACAAATTGGTGTCATCAGCAAACAAAACCAAACGCAATATTAAAACACATTGCACATGTCATTTATGTACAATAGAAACAACTTTGGACCCAGCACTAATCCTTGTGGGACCCCACATGTAACCCTCAATAAATCGGACTTGCTGTTGTTAAATTGGACATATTGGTATTTATTTTGAGCCATTGATGTGCTACTCCCCTAATCTCACATTCTTCTTCTTTGGTCATTAAGAGTTTATGGTTAATTGCATCAAAGGATTTTTTTAGATCTATGAAAATGCCTCCAGTGAATTCCTTATTATCTATGGCTGTAGATATTTGTTCTATTAGCTCCATCACTGCCATCGTAGTGGACCGGGTTGATCTGAAGCCATGTTGATGTTCACTCAGTAGATTGTGTTTTTCCACGAAATGATCAAATCTATGGATAAAAAGCATTTCTAATATTTTTGAGAACTGTGGAAGGAGAGAAATTAATCTGTAGTTTGAGAATAAGTGCGTATCTCTATTTTTTGTTGATGGGAATGACCTTTGCAATTTTCATTTGATTTGGAAATATGTAATGATTGATTAAAGATATGAGTCAACGGTTTTGCTATACTATACGACATATATTTAACTAAGGCCGTGTCAATATAATTACTCTCAGTAGATTTCTTATTCTTGAACTTATTTACCACATCAATTAACTCTGTTTCCTCAACAAAATGGTACTTGCATTTAGTTAAAAAAATATTTCCATTTATATCCTCTGTTATTGGATCAACAATTTATTTTGGTAAATTATAGCCAACATTTACCAAATGGTCAACCAATCACTAATAGTCAAACAACCAATCACTAATAGTCAAACAACCAATCATGAATAGTCAAACAACCAATCACGAATAGTCAAACAACCAATCACTAATAGTCAAACAACCAATCACGAATAGTAAAACAACCAATCATGAATAGTCATACAACCAATCACGAATAGTCAAACAACCAATCACGAATAGTCAAACAACCAATCACTAATAGCAGGCATAAAGGAAACTGCTAATGATTGAATTCATTAGCAGTTTCCTTTATGTCTGCTAATAGTGATTGGTTGTTTTTATTAAAGTGTTCTGGGTAATCTGATTTCCCAGTACATTTTTTATGTGCTATGTATTGTCGGCCTTCAAAAATGACACGTACGTCAGTATAGAAAACTCCAGAAAGTACAGAATAATCAACATGCAGTAGCAGGAGAAGTTGTACTACCTTATCTAATAATTATACTGTACGTATACATAATTATGATATATGATATTCTGATGTTCAGTTCCTTTATCCTAATCACCCAGTCCCCATGTTTTTAGTTTTTCTTTGAGTGCTAACTTTTTCTCAAGTGTTGTAGTGAGTGCACCATGCAGATTAGATCAATGGATCACAGGTGGAGTGGGTCCTGGGTCCTGGGTCCTGAGTCCTGGGTCCTGAGTCCTGTGTCCTGGGTCCTGAGAAGACAGAGTATGACAATAAATATGTAATAATGAATTATTATTGCAGATGAAACATGAGTAAGTTGCATTGTATTGTAGTAGCTAGTCGAGAGGTAGTTCTTAGTGTTTAATTTACAACAATGCATCATATTTTACAAAATGAACATATGTTTTGCATGAAATGTCTTAATCTTGGGATTACTACTAGCTAAAGCCGTAGTGGAGTAAAAAAAAAAAAAAAGGACAATGTGTCACTTTGAAAAGCAATGTAATGGAGAATTAAAGTGTCATAAAATGAAAATACTAAGGTGCAATGACTCAAAATTCCACTAGTTTCTGAGCCTGTTCAGTCAACCACTGGAGAAGAGGAAGGAGATGAAGAAGAAAACAATTATAAATAATTTGACATTTGACATCATCCTTAAAGACATCCAGGCTCTGTATCCATCCACCAAGTTTGCCCCTGACTGATATATACTATATATATATATATATATATATATATATATATATATATATATATATATATATATATATATACAGACCAGTGTTTTACTCAAAGAAACGGGACAAAAATTCGGTTTCTAAGGTGAGAGTCAACTGCAACTTTTTTGAAGTAACTATATCACCAACTGGGAATAGTATTCTGTGCTAAAACCATTTTTAGGGACACTAAATATCATAAATAAGGTCCCTTTGGGAGCCCAGTAGTGAATATTGGACCAAAGAAACATCTGGAAAGTCTTGATGATGATGATGGAACTAATATCAGGAAACAAAAACAACCTTAAACAAATATTAAAGGTAAAACATGGTGGAAAATGTGGATCAGTGTTTCCCAAATCCCAAGAGGACGTCCTCAAACGTCTCGTTTTGTCCAAAACTCAAAGATATTCCATTTATCGTCACAGAGGAGAGAAGAGACTAGAAAATATTCACATTTTAAAAGCTGGAATCAGAGAAATTTTTTTTTTAATACAAAAAATAGACTCAAATTGATTATTAAAATAGTTGATTAATTTAACTGATTCCTTGTTGCACCTCTACACTTTAAAGAATACTTTTCAACAACAACAGAACCATAACAGGTTATTTTTTGGGCTGCATGGAAGGGAATGGGGGGTACAACGCACCCCACCTCCCAACAATATATAGACGTCCCGAATCCCGAATCCTGCTCTAATTGTCCCGGAAATTAGAGCAAAGTCTCAAAGCCGACTCTCGAGTATTACTCTGATAGAACATTATAAAGGGAAATGGAGGCTCAGGCTGTCCCGGGACCGATGAACACGGAGCTAAAAAAGCTAAATACGTCTCTGGTACCGGTGGAAAATAACTAAAGTAGTCTTCTTAAAGTATACTTAGGCCCTACTGTATACTTAAGTACCATTTGGAAGTATTGGTATGGTACCTTACTTAAGTATTTCCATTTTTTCTTTTTAAACTCATTGATTTTTTTTGATAACTTTTGTCACAAGTTAATTTGCAGATTCAGATAAACACACGATATAACCAAAAAATAAATATTTTAAAGGCATTACAGTGATAAACATTCATGCATCAGTCATTAGAACCCAGATATATAGTATTCTGAAATGGGCCATTCTGCGTACAGAGTACTTTTACTATTAGAACTTGATATTTTTGATGTCGATACTTTTGCACGTTAACTTCTAGGACAGTTTTTGTTTTTAAAGATTTATATTTTTGGGCATTTTCTGCCTTTATTTTGATTTGGACAGCTGATGAAATGAAACCCCCTTTCATTTCGGGAGAGGGGGAATGACATGCAGCAAAGGGCCGCAGGTCGGAGCTGAACCCAGCCCAGTGTCGAGGAGGAACCCTCTACATACAGGCACCCACCTGAGCGACCCGGGTGCACGGATTGAGGCCCTGCTTATGCCATGTTTCTACAGTAGCCCGGAATGGACAAATCAAACACTGGCTCCAGAGGGTCTTTAGGCTTTTTACGTTACCTGAAGGCCTCCGTAGGTTCTCCTTCACGCCTGGAAAAGGCTCTTCAGTTGGCTGTAATCACGCTGATAAACCACTAAATCCAAAGGAAAACTTTAAATGCAGGATTTGGACTTTGAGTTTTCCTTCTATTATTTTCCTTGTTATGTGGCTACATAACCAACACCCTGATATCCTTTGGATAAACAAGGAAGTCAAATGATTTCTGGGAAAAGCTGGCAAACATTTCCACTGAAAGGAGTTAAGATGATGAAGGAGCAGAAGGATTTAAGAATGTTTAAAGAGCAGATAACACAGACACGGGTTGCAAATGATAAATTACTTTTATTGAGAAAAAAGTGATTATGAATCCAAATGACCCGGTTAAAACTGTCGTGCTTAGTGAGTGAGTGTGTGTGTGTGTGTGTGTTTGCATCACTGAGATGTGGCCATGATGCTGGATACACCTGTGGAAAGACAAAACAGTGAGAGATGAAAAGAATATCAACTTTAACTTTAAGTGACTGGTCAACATAGAAACAAAACACACTCAGCTTTTGAATTTTGAGTTATGATGTTCTCCACGTGTGTGTGTGTGTGTGTTCTCCGGTTTTCCCCACCACTAAAAATATGTTCCCCTCCCTCTCTACCAAGCTGATGTGCGGTGCCGATATGACATTGATGGTGTTAGAGAGTAGTCCCCCCCCCCACCACCACCACCCCAAGCGCTTTGAGTGTCTATGATAAATCGCTATATAAATGTAATTAATTATTCAATTAATTATTCTCATTTCTATGAAATATGAGTGGATTACATCCAGGTGAGTGTTATGATCTCTTAAATCTACTTCAGCAACAAAGTGGAGACATGGATTTTGGGATGTAGTATTGGAACACAATGGACTATTTTTGCACATGTCTAGAAAATATAGCAATTTCCTGCACAAACTGTACAGTTCATACATTTTAAAAATAGATATTGTAGATATATTCTATAGCAGTTTTTCCGCATTTTTCTTGTCTATAATTGGGTTTCTTGACTTTTGTAGACAGTAATTGCTTTGAGTTTCTCTTGCTGTGTTTATATTTATAGTGCCCCAAAACCCACATGTAAAATGCCAAAGATTTCATTTTCGAATGACATGAAACTTCAGATTTGGAAATGTAGATTCAGAGAAAACCACACAGAATCTGACAAAACTCTGCTTAAAACTTGTCCTGAAGCTGTGCAGGGCAAGCCATGTTTGTAATATGCTGTTCATTCACCTTTCAGTCAGCATTTAAGAACTTGTGAATCTTGTCTGACGGCAAAATAAAGCTGTGGAAATATTTGAAATATAGCGTACGCTTAAACTGAGTTTTTTTTAATGTAAAATACATTAAGCTGCTGCTGCATTAGGCTTATCTTCCCCGTCGGTACACCTGCCTTCCTAAAACTGGGGGGGTGCCGACCGCCATCTACTGTAGCTAACACCCTGACTATGGAGAAGACTAGAAGTGCACACAAACTTGAGCCAAAAAAAACAACAACCTTGTCTTCAAAATCATGCAATTGAGGTCAGTTCATGAACTGACAGGAAAGTTTGCAACTTGCAGCATTCACAAATCAGACTCGAGGAGTCAGAAACCCAACAACACGACAAGTGCAACTAGTCATGTTCATTTCCTGATAAAGAGCAGTGTTACATACAGTACGTTAGAACTGGTTCACCTGAAGAGCCGGCACGAGGCCATTTGATACACACTGTGGTTTGTGTCTGGTTGCATTTAAGGTAGGTTATGCTCATTTCTCTTTTATCCGAGCGGCAGCACTCACTCTCAAAGTCGATCTTCTCCACGATGTTCTTGGGCTTGACGCTCTCCTCCTGGTTGAAGATGAAGATTTGCCCTTCCTCGTTCTCCATCCAGCCGTACTTATTCATCCACACCTTCACCTGCGTGTCTGGACAAACAGAGGGAGACAACGGGCTTGAAGCTGGAAAGTTCAGTCAGGTGTGTGACTGCCTCATTGGATTGTCTAAAGAAACGTCCTGCTACGCCCTGCAGTGCCTTGTAATGCCGCACAGCGTCCTGCTATGCCATGAACTACTACAAACTACTAATTTTTTCTATTTTTGTTATTGCCACTCTTCATTCTAAACCCAATCGGCCGGAAGACAACGGCCTACCAAGGAGCATGGCCGTTCTGACGAGGGGTTTCTGCCTAAAAGGAAGTTTTTCCTCGCCACTGTGGCACTGTTGCTTGCTCTGGAGGAGACTGCTAGACCTGTTGGGTCCTTGTAAATTCTGGAGTGTGGTCTATCTGTAAAGT
>NC_045735.1:994120-1017562 GCF_008692095.1 Etheostoma spectabile
AACTCTTGTTATGAATTGATACTATAAATAAAATTGAATTGAATTGAAACGCAGCAGGCCTGGATACTGTGTTTCCAGACTTCTTACCCAGCGGGTCTCCCAGCATCTCAGCCAGCAACCGGTGCTCGATGGTCTGGTAGGTGATGCCCACTACATGGCAGATGACTGAAGAGGAAGAAGATTTAAACAACAGACGATGTTGATCACGTTTTAACAAGTTTAATATGCATCGTTGGCTTGTTTCCGGTTATTTTTCTCTGACTGGTTATATTTACGGAAAAAGAACAAAACGTCCACTACGGTGAGTCAGATGACGATACTCACACTTGCGTACAGAATCCTCGAAACCAGTAATGCCGTCGATGAGCTCTCGGTTCTCCTCAAGACTCGTCTGTGAGGAAGACGAGGAAGAGGACATGATGAAATGACACCAAGAGGACAAAGTCTTTCACAGGTTTGAAAAAGAGGATGAGAACAAAACGTTCTCAGAAGAAGAACAGATGCCACAAGAAAGGTATTTAAGGATGGATTTGACGGCAATGACACTGTGTGTGTGTGTGTGTGTGTGTGTGTGTGTGTGTGTGTGTGTGTGTGTGTGTGTGTCTCGTACCCAGAAGCTCTGGAAGTGGCAGGTCTCCAGCAGGTTCCCCAGGTAGAGGATCTGCCTGATGGGACGCTCCTCTTGCTGCGACACTGTAGTCAAGGAAACGCACCACGATACAAAGACAGGGCCTGCCTAACCCCTCCATCCCCTCCCCCATCTATCCTGCACCCATTTACACACACAGCTTTTATCACATGTATTAAAAAAATTATTTCACCAAAACCCGTCATGTCCACATATTTGAATTCCCCTTCAGAACACATGACAAAAAAAATTATAATAATAAAAAAAAAAGTTTACTTGCAAAATGTAATGTGTAAAATATCTGTTTTTCTCAATGACATTGGTTGTGTGATGATTGTGTAGGAGCTGCACAGCCCTACTACACACAGAGATCAACCTTTCCATTTGACCCACTGGAGTTCCACTGACAGAATATAACTACACTGTTTTTTTCTACTTGTAACATTTCTAAATTATTTCTTTATAAAATGCAGATACTATCCTAAAAGTAGGAGTCTCAACGTGCTTAAATACATAAACAAATGAAACCCTGGGTATCTCTGCCAGAAAGACCAATCTCTACCAAACACCCCCAGTTCTCTGTGATCATCAGTTTTGTGTCAACTTGCACTTCGGCATATAGTACAGAATGTCAAGGAGGCCGTAAAATTAGACCTAGACTTCTCTTTATTAACCCTTTTGGGATGACTCTCGCAAGAAAATTGGAAAAAAATTGCACATATATTAGTAAATGGAAGCTACAAAGGACTGACAGTCAGGTGACCTGAGACAGGTGAAAGAGCACCAAAAGGATACGTGTGTTTGGTCGATCATACACTTGCAGAGCGTGAAGTCGGTGTGCGGCAGGTTGGTCAGAGCCTTCAGCAGAATCTGCGAGGTCACCTGAGTCTGGAAGTAGGCCGGGTTGAACTGGTACCTGCAGAGGTAACGATGCATTTACAAATCGTTTGACATATTCCGGGAAGCACTTTATTTTTCCGGTATCAGGTGGACACGTGACAGTGATCTTGTTAAATGTTACTACCTGCGAACCTGCAAAAACCAGAGAAACCAGCTAACACACAAACCACTTCACTGTTTATACAACTAAAACACATTCACACTATGAAAAGCAACCAACAACGTAAGTAGAAAACTGATTATTCGCCCTGCCAACAGGAGCCCCCTTCCCCACCATGTTGGCGCCTGCGACAGCAGTGTTTCCTCTACGTTGATTTCGTAGTGGCGGCCCGCCGCGGTATCAGAAACAGGGCAGACACACAATTTAGTCACGGCTGCCTTTTAAATGATCCTGTCGACTTAAACAGTCCACACAAATAGACTCCGGATGATTCTCAAAGGGACGGCTGATTAAACAAGCTGTCCCGTGTCGGCTGACATCATTAGCCTGTATTTGAATATGCACCTTATTCTCTACAACACTATTTATCACTCTACAGGCTCTGCACACCCGTATAAGCATTTATTTATTTTCATGTATAGAGCTAATATCTAGACTTTTCTACAGTGTTTCTTTATTGTTTCTGTGCTGTATATTTTTTTTATGCTGTGAACTTTGCACGTCATTTCGTACTACAGCGTGCTGTGGAATGACAACTAAAGAAATCCTGACTCTGGGATGGTGGCTGATGGAACTCACAGCTTCAGGACCGCCAGGTTGGCCTCCAGGTCGTAGGCGTTCTCTTTAGCTTGCGTCTCCACGTAGCGCTCCAACGTAGGAAGGTTTTCTGGGTTGTACCTGGGGGGGGACGACGACATTTTAATTTAGCGGTTTTGGAAAGATAAAAAGTAATTTAGCAGCAGTCCTGAGAAACAAAAGTTTGGCATCATATCTTTAACAACAACAATCTGTCTGTTTAAGATAATGTCAGCCTCACACAGCAGCTCTCAAAAACATGTCAGGGTGAATGACGCATCTTCATCTACTAATACAGATAGATAGATATTTATTGATCCCCAAAAAATAGGAAATTATCGTGTAACCGCACACGTAATAATTAATAATGTATACTTTATTAAGCCCGCAAAAGGAAACTACACGTGCTCAGTACTTGTACTAATACTATTTATCCCAGTATCCTTTGCACTTTGCTCCACATTTAAATTTTTTTTTTTTATTGAACTCTTTATTGCACTCATGCCTCTGTGTTGTTTCAGTATATTGTTTGGTTGTTTTGTATGTGTGAGCAACGATGCTCCAAAGAATAATTCCTCGTATGTGTCCTGATACCTGGCGAATAAAGCTGACTCTGATTCTATACATGCACTAATGGAGAGATGTCAGAGTGAGGGGGCTGCCCATAGAAAGGCGCCCCAAACAGCACCTTGGCACCTCCTGGTGCCAGTTCGCCTTTGGGGACTTGAACCAACAACCCTTCGGTTCCCAACCGATCTCCCTACAGACAGAGCTACTGCCACCCCAAATTAGAAGATAACTTTTTTTCTGACACCCTGACAACTTTTTAGAGATACGTGGTTCTCACGGGACAGCGATGCTACAAACAGATGATCTTATAGAAAATGATGCATTATGATGCATAAAGAGCCCAACCTTAAACATCTACAGCAGTAAAATGCAACATACATATTAATCCAGAAAAATCAGATACAACAGGAAACACTGACTGGGAACATTTTACTGCACAAAGAGTACTTTCACTGTTTACCATTGTGTACAATTTGACTTCTTCCACCACTGGCTCAAGTGGTTTAATGGGGGAAATGTTGGCTCGTCACTCAAGCATAGCTAGCTATCGTTAGCTGCTGTTCAAATCTGCTCTTCCACTTATAATGGCATTTTACTTTGGTATATGTATGTATATATCATGCAGTGTTCACACTGACATCAGACTGGCAAAAGCAGCAACTACAGAGCTTTAAGCGCCTTTAAACACACTGATATCTCACCAAACGCTAGCTTAATAACATTAGCAACAGGCTAAACTAGCGTTAGCTTGTTTCGCCTGGTTATTGATTCGTTAGAAACTTCATCCAAACCTGTCGATTCCTCGCAAGAGTTTCCCCACGTTCGCCCTCATCTGCTCGAAAGACACCGACATTTGGTCCAAACTTTTACACAAAACTATTTAAGAAAAAACCCGAATTAAACCCGCACGTGGGCCGCAGAGTTGAGAAGGTACCGGGGCGGAGGTAGAAAAGGGTCGGACCGGAAATAGCGACGCACAGACGCACCGGAAAGTGCCCGACAAGTTGTGGTGGTCGGGACCGGGCTCGAGGGGGCGCTGCCGCACCAGTAGGCCTAAGTGCTCCTCTAGCCAAAGTAGGAAATGTCTGTTTCCAAACCAATTACTGTTGCACCTAATGTAAAAGTTGCTATTTTGTTTTAGCTATTGATATTTTGAGCTTCTTAGGAAGTAGGAACACATTCAACGCTGCTCCTCTACCTGCACATCCTGTCCCAGCAACCCCTGTGGAGCGTCTGTCAGAGACATGGATGGTCAGGCCCCTGAACGGGCCTATACCGGTAGAAGCCCAGGGGCCCAAAGTGTCACAGGCCCACCTGGCCTTCACCTGCAAAATGTCACCCAGAGTAACACAAAATGACCACAAAGCCCGTGTCACTTTTTACGCTCACATGACTTCCTGCTACTGTCTGCACCAAGTGTCCGCACAGAAGTTGGTAAGGTGGCATTTCACTATTCTGCCCCCACAACATGGAACAATTTACAAAAGTTCTGGAAATTAAAGGAAGTGGTTGCAATTGGCCAGTTTAAACTCTTGCTCAAAGGTTTGGAAATGAAATCTATGGTCTGTAAATGTTTTAAATAGTTTTATGAAATTGTTATGAAATTGTCTGTAATGTAGGGAATTGTTGTGATCTGTGCCGCTGTCTTGGCCAGGACTCCCTTGAAAAAGAGATTAGTAATCTCAATGGGATTTTCCTGGTTAAATAAAGGTTAAATAAAAAAAATAAAAAATAAAAACCTTTCAAATAAATAACGAATTTTATAACGATAAACAGACTGTTTATATGTAAATATCTGTCAAATATATAGCCTATACTGTCATACAGATACAGATTTATAAGCAACCTATATATTATGTATATCATACTACACATGTACCATATACTGCATATTATATTAATAATTCTTTATTTATTCCGGCACTATTTGCCCTTTTTACATTGCCCTATTGTCTTTAGGTTGCAATCCTCATAGAGCACTTTATTTACTTTTTTAATTTTACCTTTAGAAGAAGTGGAACTGATCCAACGGGCTAATGAGGAATAACTGAATGCAATTGAAAGTGAAGAAGTTGCACATACCGAACTGTTCTGGTTGCTAGCTTTAGCCCACTTCTCTGTCTTGTCTCGTTTTGCTTGCAGACCATGGCTCCAACGAGGCCGAGTATCTTCTACGTGCATGTGCAGTAGAGCCGCATGACGTGCACGCATCTCACACTAACAGAATCTAGACAGGGCCTTCGAATCGTCCCCCACTTGAGGTCAAATTAATAGTCGTCTGATCCGTATTCATATACAGCATCGGTCCTGCTCTCTAGGCTGAGCTTAGGTTCAGGCAGTTATTTGAGGTTAAGGGGTCTGTTACATGTGGGCGTTTGTGAGCCGAGAAAGAAACGAAACTGTAGGCAGGTAGCCATCAGACGCGGCAGACGGAAGATAAATGTCAAACGCTGAAGATGGTATCACCGATGCCTATCTTTCAATGTGTTCTCTAACTTAACCTTTTAATGAGTAACACACGTCAGCTGCATTCTCCATTAATCTTCATAATGCGTCTTAACGAGAGAGGCTCTTTTAGAAGAGTGGGTTCAGGGGCGCAGCAAAAACCTCTGGACCCTGTACATCCAGTATACAGGCTTCTGTTGGGGCCCCTCCCCACATCCACGGATTTTATGCTGCCCGGCTGTCACTTAGACCATAGAAAGCGTCCTCTCAAACTACAGTGTCTGCTACTTGCCCCTCTAAAAGATTGTTGGCCAGTGACCATTCTGTACCATTTATTGACAGGTGGGATGCTCTATAAGTGCTTTAAAATGTATATTTTATCTTTAATAAGGAAATAAGGAAAACTTCTACATGGTGACTGGTCATGCATTCAAGAGAATCAGTGGGGGGGGGCAGTAGCTCAGTCCGTAGGGAGTTGGGTTGGGTACGGGGTGTAAGTTTGTTGCTGGAGAGATGCCACTTCACCTCCTGGGCACTGCCAAGTGCTCTTGAGCAAGGCACTGAACCCCCCCCCCCACCCCCACCCCCACTCAACCGCTCAGAGCGCTGGTCCAGCACTGGCAGCCCACTCACTCTGACATCTCTCCATTTTTGCATGAATAGGTCCTGAGCATGTTTGTTGTGTGTGTGTGTGTGTGTGTGTGTGTGTATTCCGGCCAGTGTGTAGTCATTACTAACAAAAAAGAGTTTAACTTAAGAACTTGTGAACTAGTTTCTCAAAGAAACTAATTCTGTGAAAAGAATCGGCCATCACGAGCAACCAGGGTTTGACTGCCATGCATCCCCATATTTAAACAATATCTCACTTTCTATGATGGATGGCTTTTCACTCCGACGTCAGGCGTGGCTGTTCAGAACAACTAAACACTTGAGATTTCTGACAAGGTCGGTCAACATGTCTCATGAAGTGGTTCTGTTCGAGCATAACCCGACCCAAAGGACAGCTTCACAGAGCTGCAAACATGGCTGCAGACTCAAATCTCTTAATTTAACCCTACATGTGTCAGATTTCTTTCTAAAGATCTGCCTATGTGCTCGGCTGATGCAGTGTCACTCAGAGAGTAACTTAACATGTTGTAGGTGTCTGCAACAAACATCATTTCATTATATGTTTAGGGTGTCACTTAACATCTGGACAGGGACAACAGATCAAAGGTTAGTAAATGAACATGCTGCAGTGCTGTAAGATGCTACAGATGACTGTGAATGCCAACATGTAACCTTTAAAGAATATTCAGACCAGATTCACAGCTGATAAAGGGATTTTAACTCGCTATCAAGATGCAAAGGGTGCCCTTGTTTATAGGCAGGGACGTGCTGAGCAGGAAGCTGACAGGGAGCTCCAAGCACGAGTGACTGTTCTCGCAGAGCTGCAACACACACACACACACACACACACGCACACACACACACACACACACGCACACACACACACAAACACACACGCATACACTTCAGTAGGCGTGAAGCTGAGACTGAAACCTACGTTGAAAACCCCAAGCAGCACAACTGCAACTAATCAGCTACAAGTCACACACACACACACACACACACACACACACACACACACACACACACACACACACACACACACACACACACACACACACACACACACACACACACACACATAGAGGATCTTAACCTTTAATTCTAATCTTAGCTCTGCCCACATTAGCTCTTTAAAAAAAAAAAGTCTTCATCTTGAACAGAAAACACAAGAAACAGGCTGTCTCTCATGCGTGCACACACCCAACAGGAAACAAAATTGGATTATGTAAATGAGATGAGAAAAAAAGTTTGAGAGAGAAGAGAGGAAGGTGTGAGAGAGGGAGGGAGGATTGATAACAGGCTGAGAAACAGAAACCGGAAGGTGTGTATGTGTGTGCGTGTGTGTGTGTGTGTGTATGACGGCAGCTGAACGACACACAACAGGCAAAGTGAGTTTTCTCAGCAACTCACTTCTTCTGGGAGTTTATCCGTTTGGTTGCCTGTAGATGTGCTGAGTGTGTGTGAGAGTATGTGAGGGAGAGAGAGAGAGTGAGTGTGTGTGTGTGTGTGTGTGTGACATGCCTGAAGAGGAATATTAGCAACATGAGCATCAACATGGATTCCCAGCACCGGGCAGCTCTGGATATCTCCACCAGGAACCCTCAGGATGATTTTGAGCTGCTGCTGAGAGTCGGAGGAGGAACTTACGGAGAGGTTTTTAAGGTCAGAGCCTTCAGCGGCCACTCTTAAACTCTTGTAGTTCTGCTGCTGCCACTGATCACAGTTTCACTTCAAACCTGAAAGGAATTCAAACTTATGAGGAATCTGAAACATTTTAAGAGTCTCTGAAAGTGAAGGGCTCCTTAAAAGAGTCTGAAAGATGAGACTGAGTTTTCTTTTAAGATCAGATAGAAATGCATGGCTGAGTAAATGCGTTAGTGTGAAGGGGAAGTTTGTCGCATCGACTGCCAGTGTCTCAAGTCAAGCGTGTCTTACTTGATGAAGTATTCAGCTTTTTAACCCAAGTAAAAGTAACATTGCTATAGTGTAGACATACTCTGTTACAAGTCAAAGTCCTGTATTTTACATATTGCTTAAGTAAAAGTACAAAAAGTACCAGCATCAAAATATAATTTCTTTGTTATTTTAGCATCAAAATGTCCTTTAAGTAGTAATAAGTACTCATTATGCAGAATGGCCCGTTTTATAATAATGTACAGTATGTAATATGATCATGTTATTACGCATTTATGTGTTTATTACTCTAAAGTTTATACTGCTTGGTAGCCCAGCCTAGTGGTTCCCAACGTGGAGTCCTGGGACCCCCATGGGTCCTTGAGAGGGTTCTAGGGGGTTCCCACCAAAAAGGGAAACCATTTTTTCACAAAATGTTTTCATCATAATTCCATCTGTGAGTAACACAATGACAGAATGTATGACTATTTTGATCATGGGTTTCATATACTATCTGTGATAAAACATCTATGGTCCTATTTTAACGATCTGAGCGCATGGCGTGAAGTTCATGGCGCAGTTGCGTTTAGGGCGCGTACAAATCCACTTTTGAAAAAAGTGTCTGTGCGCCGGGTGCGTGGTTCAAAAGAGTTGTAATTAATATCTTCGTTAATTCATAGGTGTGTTTTTTGCGTAACATGCAATCAACCAATCAGAGGTCATCTCCCGTTCCCTCTAAAAGCCAGGCACGTTTGTACCTTGGCGCACTGCTATTATGACGGCGGGTTTACGAACAGGAAGGAGAGATTTTCAGGGGGAAAAACGTATCTGCTCGTGCGTGAAGTTAAAACGGCGGAGCAGATCACTACGCCACCGAAACTCCACGAGGTGAAGCAAGAGTTCAAATAATGAAATGCTGCGTTATGGACTTTAGACCGGGTTTCTGTTGGTCAACGGCACGATCACTTTCCGCTGCCTCAAGATAGCAATACGCCAAGAATGCACCCGAACACACCTCCCTGTAAGACCAGCACGCCCATGGGTGCCCAGATATGTGCATTTGCTATCTAAACGACGTGGACGAAGGACGGGACACTGACAACTGCGTCCGTCTTAAACTAGCAAAGACACCGGGTGCAAGATAGGGCTCTAGAGATTTCGAAAATCCTATCAGATGGGAGACCCTGGGACAAAATCTTATCAAAGGGGGCCCAGTGGTCTGATTTGTGTCAGTTTAGGGGTCCTTGACATGACAAAGTTTAACCCTCATGTTGTCCTTGGGTCAAATTTGTTCCGTTTTCAGTTTTTTTTATCACAAAAAATGGGCCTTCGAAATAAGCGCTGAAAATTTCCCTAACCCTAACCCCCTAACCCTAACCCTAACCCACTGACCCTAACCCTAACCTAAACCTAACCCTAAACCCTAACCCCCTAACTCTAACCCCCTAACCCTAAACCCTAACCCTAACCCTAAACCCTAACCCTAACCCTAAACCCTAACCCTAACCCTACCCCTAACACTACCCTACCCCTAACACCTACCCTAACCCTACCTAACCCTAACCCTACCCTAACCAACCCTACCCCAACCCTACCCTAACCCTAACCCTACCCCTAACCCTAACCCTAACCCTAACCCTAACCCTAACAAACCCCTAACCCTAACCCTAACCCCCTAACCCTAACCCTACACCCTACCCCTAACCCAACCCTACCTAACCCTACACCCCTAACCCTAACCCTAAACCCTAACCCTAACCCACCCTACCCTAACCCTAACCCCTAACCCTAACCCTAACCCTAACCCTAACCCTAACCAACCCCTAACCCTAACCCCTAACCCTAACCCTACCCCTAACCCTAACCCTACCCCTAACCCTAACCCTAACCCTAAATAACTTTGGAAAATACTTTAAAAAAAAGCACCCACAACATTGAAAAAGTGATAAAGATGTTGGAAAAAGCGCTAATAATGTTTCATGGTTGACGGGAAGATAACACAAAGGTTAAGCAAAAATACACCATTTATTAGTTGTTTTATATTTAGGGTTGTTAATCTGAATCTGGAAAGAAACTAAAGGTAGCAGACATATGTAGTGGTGTAAAAAGTACATTATATCTCTCTGAGATGTAGTGGAGTAGATGTAGAAAGTAGCATGAAATGGAAATACTCAAGTACAAGTATCTCAAAGTTGAAGTTACTGTGAACACCGTGTACATGGTTACTATACAACTAGATGTTCGGTTCCTCGGGGTTGAATAGATCGGGTCCTTCTCACTGGAAATGTGTTGATTAGTTTCAAAGGACATAGTTGTGATGGATTTCAGTTTCATTGGTTGATTGCAATCACAACTTGAGTGCAGGCTCCGGGTTTGCTAGAGGAAGTGGGTTTACACAAAACGAAAGTATTCTACTTTTTTTGAGAATTTTACTCCAACTGAAACAGAAAAGGTCAGTCTAAACCCTGACTGCTCTATTCGTACGTTTTTCCCTTGTCATGTGATTTGATTTATTTGTGTTTTACTTCATGTTTCCTCTCTTATCTGGGTTCACAGCTGGGTTTTTGTCTGTCAGAGTATTTATTGAAAAATAGACTTTTAATTGTAATTTAAAACTTTTAATGACTAACAAAATGTCATGGAAGTGAAGATTTAAAAGATGTTGACTTTGAACTTCTGTGTCTGGATGTTGAATGAGCAGCACCTCAAACGTGTTGCTACTTTTATGTAGCATCTACAATGAAAATATACATTCAACAGAAATCATTTAACCACTTTATTTTTGTCACGTATCACCGCAGAATAAGTTCCTCGTTGTTAAGCACAAACGTCCTTTACACAGTTTGAGATGAAGTGTCAAACTTCAAATGTAAATACTATCAGAGGTGGGTAGTAACGAGTTACAGTTCTCCCGGTACATACTGGAGTCAGTTTTTGAAAAAATTTACTTCTAGGAGTAGTTTTAATTACTATACTTTTACTTTTGATTGTGGAGATTAGTGAAGAATAAACTGTACTCTACTCCGCTACACAGGCTACAATGAGCTCGTTACTCGTTACTACGATCGCGGTCATTGTTTTACCCGCGTCGTCTCATTTTAATGTTTATTTTGACAGAGAGAGAGAGGCTTCCCTGAAGGCTCTCCACGTGACTGTGCTTAACCAATCACCGACGCGTTGTTCAGTCATGGACCATACTCGTTTCAGCAGCGCGACAGGTTAGCTTTACAGTCGTAGCAAAAACGTCAGAAGCAAAACGTCGCCAAGGCAACGCAAACCAGGAGGACCCCCAGGAGGATTTTTGTCGGTCTGATTAATGCTTGTGTTAAGAAATAAATCAGACGTTACTCAACAGTTACTCACTACTTGAGTAGTTTTTTCATCAAGCACTTTTTTACTCTTACTCAAGTAATTATTTGGACGACTACTTTTACTTTTACTTGAGTCATATTATTCTAAAGTAACAGTACTTTTACTTGAGTACAATTTTTGGCTACTCTACCCACCTCTGAATACTATTTATGAACCAAATAATCACACATAAGAGTGAAAAAATATAAAAGAAGAAAAAAATCCTATGGGCATACATTTATTAACAACTTTAAAAAGTATTTCTAGATGGCTAGGGGTAGTTCACGAGGTGCACCTGAATGCACCATGAAATTGGAGTCAAGGTGATGTTCATGAATGAGTTACATGGTTATAAGAAAGCTTTGAAGTGAAACAAGCAGTGGGTGTGTTACAGATCATACAAGTATTGGTTGTGGACTAGACCTCTATTTATTTATTATTTTTCATCAGTTTTTTAATTTTTTTATAATTCAGTTGTCTCTTTGTTATACTTGGATACCTAGTCTGTATTTGGTGCTCCATGTATTCATCTTTAAATTAAGAGTGTAACGGCCTGAATTTGCTAAATAAATGTTGGATTTAAAAAAACAACACAACTCACGGGGAAGCCCCCCCCCCCCCCCCCCCCCCCCAGTGACTAGCAAAAGGGCTTTCCAGTTCTGTTGTTTCTCCGTTATCTCCGAGTCCGACAGTGTCTTTAGCTGCATGCTAGCCAGTGGTGGTCTGTGTGTTGTTGTTTTGCTATAGCTTGGGTACTTCTGATACTATTAATGGAGATTGTATCATTTTAAAGTTGTGACACTAAGGCTTAAACATCACTTAGGTTATGAAAAAACAGAGACGTCAGTTGTTATTTCACCAGAGCACTATTTAAAGATGAGAACGACTTCTGTTTAAGGTCGATTTACCACAAGTTTAAAATAATACAATCTCCGTAAATAGTATCAAAAGTACCCAAGTTATAGTAAAACAACAACACACAGACCACAGCGACGTAATTACACGACAAGACAAACACAGTCTCTTTTTCATCAAACTGCAGTTTTTGCAAATTCCTGCTATTTCATGGCTTAAAATTGCATAAATATCCCGGATATTCCATCGCAGTTTTTTAAGAAAACAGGTTGCATCATCAAAGATTTTTGCCCGCAGCAATCACAAAAAAACTTTGTGTTTTTCTGGAAGGACTGATTAACATGTTTGATTGGGATTCAGTCTCATTCATTCGCTAATACTCTTGTTCAGGTGCTCAGGTGTTCAGGTGTTCAGGTGCTCAGGTGCTCAGGTGTTCAGGTGCTCAGGTGCTCAGGTGTTCAGGTGTTCAGGTGTTCGGGGCTCAGGTGTAGGTGTTCAGGTGTGTGCTCGGTGTTAGGGTGTTCAGGTGCTCAGGTGTTCAGGTGTTCAGGTGTTCAGGTGTTCAGGTGTTCAGGTGTTCAGGTGTTCAGGTTCTAGGTGTTCAGGTGCTCAGGTGCTCAGGTGCTCAGGTGCTCAGGTGTTCAGGTGCTCAGGTGCTCAGGTGCTCAGGTGCTCAGGTGTTGGCCTCTCAGACTGGTTGGTATTTAGTTATGATAATGTGAGTCAGAAATTTAGATTTATTCTCTAGAAAGTGCTTAAAGTCTCCAGATTGAACTGGCACATTTAAGTTAAGTCTTCCAGTGTTGTTGTGTAAATACAGATCATTGGTGATGTCGTCCCCAAATCCTGGGATTTCAATAAAGAATGCATTACATGAATCAGGGACATATTGCAAATAAGACTCTCACCAGCAGCTATATGGTCCATTCATGGTCTCACCAGATGTGTTGACAATTTAAATTGGATTGAGCTTGACTTCAATGTTATTAAGAATAAAAATGGCATAGTATATTTGGGCATTAGTTTGAGCTTGTACTATACTTTTGAGTTTGCAGCACATCTGTGGATATTATGGCATCATATTTTATATACCAATATCAGGTTGTATAAAGAGGCATATGCTATAAATTAATCTATCCTGTGCTTAAACTGTTCAACAATGAAGTTCAGCAAATGTTACTGATGCAAAGCAGGTTAGCTGTAGAGGGAGCACACTTCCTCTAAACAGGTCCGTTGATTTGTTCTGTTTTACAGAGAGGGACATTTGCATAGTTCATTTTTCTCAACACATGGACGCACACACACAAACACCCACGCATAGATGTGATCAAACATGCACGTGCACTGAAGTACATGTTTTCGGTTACATGCTGCTACACTCACAGTGTAGGGAGTTCAGTCTGCAAATGCAGCACTTTTGCACCATGAGCAGCGGTAAGAAAGGAGAGAAAGTGGACCACTATTGAAATCAGGGGTAGAATGTAACAAAGTACAGTTACTCAAATACCGTAATTAAGTACAGATTTCAAGGTACTTGTACCTTACTTGAGTATTTCCATTTTGTGCTACTTTATACTTGTACTCCACTACATCTCAGAGGTAAATAATGAACTTTGTCTATCAAGCTTTAGTTTCTTTTCACATAGTCTCGCTTTGCCAGACCTTCCTCCACAGCGCTGCGGAGGAGGGTCTGGCCGGTTCCCACAGTATTCTGGGATGGGAGAAAAACATGCTCTGGTTTATTGGCGTTTCTTTGAACCAATCACAATCCCCTTGGGCGGCGCTGAACGCTGTGTGGAGCAACGTGGGACGCTGTGTGGGACGACTGCTAGATAATAGCCTTGGGGAAGAAAGTAGTTTTGGTGGAACATGTGTACGTTCAAAAGTTGTTTTAGTCGTGCAACAGAAACCTCAGATTGGACAGATAGTCTAGCTAGCGGTCTGGCTTTACCCTGCAGAGGTCTGAGGACCAGATAACCATAGTCCTCAGATTGGACAGATAGTCTAGCTAGCTGTCTGGGTTTACCCTGCAGAGATCTGAGGACCAGGTAACCATAGTCCTCAGATTGGACAGATAGTCTAGCTAGCTGTCTGGGTTTACCCTGCAGAGATCTGAGGACCAGGTAACCATAGTCCTCAGATTGGACAGATAGTCTAGCTAGCTGTCTGGGTTTACACTGCAGAGACCTGAGGACCAGGTAACCATAGTCTTCCGATTGGACAGATAGTCTAGCAAGCTGTCTGGGTTTACACTGCAGAGACCTGAGGACCAGGTAACCATAGTCTTCCGATTGGACAGATAGTCTAGCAAGCTGTCTGGGTTTACCCTGCAGAGATCTGAGGACCAGGTAACCATAGTCTTCAGAAATCCACCAGAGGTTAGAACGCAGACACAAAGGAAGCCCAAGGCAACGGACATCCGGCCTGAAGGAGTGAAATCCGGCAGAATTTCCGTCCGCAACAGAGCAATCCCGGAAGTGGATCTTATTTATAGCAGAACGTCTGTGTATAATGGTGCAGCAGATTTAAGTTGAAGAGGATGGAGCGTCACACACACACTGCTCCTTTTAGGAGGATCAGCTAGAGGAGTAGATACTGGCATGAAGACAGTCAGACAGAAGGATGTGGTGACTGCACTGCTTGAGTCAGATTTGCATAGGACAACTGGTTTTCGCTGCTCAAGTTACAGTAACTACTCAGGTTTAATCAGAGGCTCACCACTGGCGATTCATATCCTTGTTCCCATCCTTGCATAAGAATAAAGAACAGTCTGATGGTGTCTCATGTTACCATGCTCCATGACATGTTACATTTGTTACACAGTGAATATTGAACTTTAGTTAAACCTAAATTGGAAATCAAAATGTAATTGCAATATCTGGCAGAAAAATTGCAGTTAGATTCCACCCCCACACACCCCCACACACACTATATATATATATATATATATATATATATTTCCCAATTGCACAAATCCTTCATTAGAACATTTGAAAAACACACTTCCAGTTATTTAGCTATTGCAATTACAACAGGAAACACTTTTTAAAGTGCACAATCTCCACCTCCAACATTGCCAAAAGACAATGAACACAACTTTGCATAAAATATGACATATATATATAAAAGTTATCAGAATCCTAAATCGTTCAGCCCTGGTCGAGATCAACAGATAAAAATAAAGAATTACTAGTGTCATCTCAGCCAGAAACACACCGTCGTATATTTACACTATAGGAGTGGTTCCGACAGCGCCAGACAACAAAGCCCTAAAGTGTGTAAGCAACACAAGATTATATAAATAGGAATAGAAATTAAAAAAGCAATCAAGAATTTGTATATGACCAAAAAAAAGAGAAACAGTATTAATTGGCCATATCAAGTAGTTCGATGTTACAGTTGTGTTAAATTGACGGTGTGAAAGAAGCAGAATCGTAGCAGACACGTTGGCATGCACCCGGGCAACATTTCTAACTGCTGATGCACACTCTACAAACTTCCTTTCTCTAACCGTCCTCAGTTGTGCTGGTTTTACCTGTTAGACAACAACAACAACACCACCACGGCAAAGGAATGCACATTTTTATCATGTTTAGCCAAGCGTTGTGCAATATGAATACACTTACAAAGAGTAAAGGAATGCTGTATGTCAGCATTCATTGATAAAATAAACTTAGCATTAAAACGGTTGCAGATTAAAGTAGGAGCAGCTTCCTCTTTCAGTGCCTGGTGCTCAATGATGCAGCCTAACTGCAATTATATGACTGATGTTACATTGTGAGGGAATGATCATTTTTGCATCAGTGTCATTGAAAAATACTCAAATTAAATTGCTTGTGTGATATGTGCGAGGACCTGACTGTACCAAACAACTGGATTTTTTCTCCAGTCTGTAGGATACGATTTGTAGGCCGGGACGTCTCTGCAGCACCACAATAGATTGACACATAGCGTTTTCGTCTCTAATTTAGTACCGCCTCAGCGTGGCTGGTCACCATAGCTACGCAGCCGGAAACTGCCATGACGTAATTTTCAACGCGACTCCCAACAGCTGCACACCTTCCTTTTTTTACTGTCTGTAACGCCACACACAAACCCAAAAAAAGGTGAGTAGAGTCGAGGCGAGTCGAGTAGATACCACGCAGCGGAAAAACACCAATGTTTTGCCTCTGACAAATATCGCGCAGCCCCTCCCCCCTTTCCCTACAATTTGGACATTGCACTAGTCCAAATTGCGGTTTCAATAAAATTGCGATTAATCATGCAGACCTAGTTTAAACCTCTTCAATCTAACGGCTGAGTGGACGCCAGAGGGGCCAAAAATAAACCTACAACTCAATAAATAGAGCCCAGTGGCACCATCATGCTTCAATAATGCAAGTTTGAATCATTTAATTCTTCTTCTTTTGGGATCAAAACTATTTCACATGTAAACAAAACATTGGGTGTCCAAATTGTATTGTTTTTTATCTGTTAAAATACTGGTAGTTATTATTGAAGGAAAGAAGAAGAAGGCTTTTGTGCGGCAGTGTGAACACAAACAGCAGTGTCTGCAGAGACATGGTCTGGTGAGTTTCCTCTCATCCTCTTGTCTATCATTTCACCAGACAATTTCTAATAAGTGGAGAACGTCCACTCTCTGGAAACGTCTGAAGTGGTTGCAGTTCCACTCTGGTTCCACGGGCCAGTGCAGAATGAATGGAGGTCTATGGAGCTGTACCCCTCAAAATCCACTTTTCTCGGGATATTATTTTTTTGTCCAGTACTTAGAATGTTGCATTCGAATTGGGAGGCAAAGACGTTTTTTTGAAGTTGTTTTTTGTTCTAAAAAGCCTTTTTAAATGTAAATGACGTCATGCACATCGCACGGCCAGAGATGCTGATTTACGGCAAGCTCTGAGTCAATTATTTTTTTCTCTCGCGGCATCGACAACACAGCTGACAGGTTAGGTTCTCTGTCGCTGCCCGATGTGAGTCGAGTGCAGATGTGAATTGTGCACGCGTCACTTTGCAACAAGTAGCCTACAAGATGCTAATGAGAGATTTCTGTAATGTAGATAATAATGTAAATAATTATACACCACAGGGTGTAATTCAGTGTAAAACCACCAGTGGTTTCCTCTGTGTGTCTCCAGTCGTAGATGATCACTGTCAGAAGACCCGAGGATCACTCTTTAGTCACATTTCTGATGTGATCAACAAAGTCTTTTCAGTTGTAACACTAGTTCTTGACCCAGAAATGTTCTTTCAGAAACATAAACGTCTGTTTGATGATGGATGTTGCCTTCTCATCTGTGCCTACCCAGTTCACTGTAAGGGATTTTACCTGTATGATATAAGTGTACTGTAACTTTGGTGCAGGGCTTTGGTACCTGACTCAGACTTGGCTTTTAGCTGACTGCAACTCTGCATCCAATCGTATCCGGATCTTTCGTCCTCTTACAGTAAAACGCCTGACTCTCCTTATCAGATGTGGCTTGTGCTACTAAGTTGCAGTCAGAGTTGCTGTTCAGTGCGGTGCAACTCTTGTTTCAGGCCTCACAGAAGCTGTGGGCTGCACCTGTGTTGAGTGTGCGACCTAAGATGCAAAAAAAAAAAAAAAGAAAGAAGTGAGATGAAAGAGCAGAGTCAAGTTAACTGTGTCAGGTTTCTGCTGAAACAGTGTGTGTGTGTGAGAGTGTGTGTGTGTGTGTGTGTGTGTGTGTGTGTGTGTGTGTGTGTGTGTGTGTGTGTGTGTGTGTGTGTGTGTGTGTGTGTGTGTGTATGTGTGTGTGTGTGTGTGTGAGAGAGAGAGAAAGTGAGGGAGCATGTGCTTCAGTAGTTGGCTAGATCAAATGTCTTTATAGATTTGATCTTACTGTATAAATGACCTGTAAACTAAATGACCCACAGTTAAGTGAACTCTGGATTATCACTTTAATACCTCTGAGTCCGTTCCTCCACAGTGCCGCTGCTGTGTTTCAGCCATGATAACATGAACTAATCCATGATTAGATGTTCCTGAACTTCCTAAATACAAAGCTGAATCGTCCTCTGTGTAAAAGAGCTCCTAGTCTAAGAACTAAAAACAAATCTTTGCTTAGCCTGTGGTATTGCTCCTTGCAGCTTTCTCCAGAACCACTCACACAAACGTCACATTCCCACTGCGCTTCCAGGGGTCCTGAGCAAAACACCTGCCACGACATACATGCCCCCATACCCAAGTTGCAGCTTCTCACGGTGTTTAACCTTACTCCCAACACGTCAACATACATACTGACGCTTGGTCAGGACCCGTGGGCGTCACCTTCGGACTCTCTGGGTGTCCCCTTAGTGTCGTTTTTCAATGTGCAAGGTAAAACCACTTAGTGAGGATTAGGACTAGACGGTGGTTGGGGTTAAAAGATGTACTTTTTAGTGACACACGGGACAAGAACGGGACACAAAACCATGATATTGTTTCAATGTGTTTGTGTGTGTGGATGTGTCGTGTGTTGGGTTGTGTGTGTGGTGTGTGTTGGTGTGTGTGTGTGTGTTGGTGTGTGGTGTGTTGTGTGTGTGTGTGTGATGATGTGTGTGTGATTTACAGAGCTCAGAGAAGGAAAGACCCCGAAACTAGAAACACACACTTCAAGGGGAAGGTTGCCGCGGCTTCTGCTGTGACGTCCAGTTTGTGTGTGTGGTGTGTGTGTGTTGTTGTGTGTGGTGTTGTGTGGTGTGTGTGTGTGTGTTTGTGTGTGTTGTGTGTGTGTGTGTGTGTATATTGGTTGTTTAGTTGTAGGTTTTCTTTCCTCCTAGTGACCTCTCTGATGTCTCACACACACTGACAATAACACACACACTCTCCTTCGACTGAGTGGAGTTTCCACTGTCATTGTTGCCACTCTGTGCTTTTGTCTGTCTCAACTGTACTCCACATGTCTCATACTGGACACATGTCTGACTACTGTCCACATGTCTGATACTGTCCACATGTCTGATACTGTCCACATTCTCTGCACGGAACATGTGATACTGTCCACATGTCTGATACTGGACACATGTCAGATACTGTCCACATGTCTGATACTGGACACATGTCTGATACTGTCCACATGTCTGATACTGGACACATGTCTGATACTGGACACATGTCAGATACTGTCCACATGTCTGATACTGTCCACATGTCTGATACTGGACACATGTCAGATACTGTCCACATGTCTGATACTGGACACATGTCAGATACTGTCCACATGTCTGTATGGACAGTGTGATACTGGACACGTGTCTGATACTGGACACGTGTCTGACTAGTGGACACGTGTCTGACTGGTGGACACATGTCTGACTAGTGGACACGGGTTCTTCTGCTTCCTCCAAGAAGAGATTTACCTGCCAGGAATTGCTCTGTTTAAGTAGAGCAGTTGTGTAATAACACGTTCAACAACTCTCTGACAATAAACATGACTAACTTTCTCAGAAACACATTTCACAGATACATCTGCATATAAACATATATATATATATATATATATATATATATATATATATGTATATAAAGATATCTGCGTTAAATGGAAGCCAATTGGTGCTGACCGACTGTCTTCCACCGCGACCACAACACCCGACTTTCCACTCTGACATTTCAACGTCATCAACACACGTCCAACTGTGAAGTGTCAGCTTCCATTACGGTTCATCATTTTCATTTTCCGACAAAAGGAAAGCGGCGGCTTGGCAGCGGAGGTGGTCACCGCCTGCCTGTGTCTCGAAAAAGTTGCCTCTCCTTCGTTGTTGAGGGGAAAGTGTTTCCCTCATTTGATTAGCATCCTGAACGCTAACAACGTCCTGCTCATTTCATGAAATATGCGTCAACAAACTTGTTTTGTTGTTTTGTGACGACAGGGAGAGACAAGTGGAACTGTTCTAACTACGGATTAAGAAGCATTTTATCTTTTGATTGTCGTCACAATGCTCTCCGGCTGAGAGGATTTTGAACCTTTGACTGGTATTTGGTGCTCTAGTAACCAATGTGTCATGTTTTAAAAACTCCCTCTGTGAGGCAGTGGAGTTTCCGCTCTCTGTGTGCCGGTCCTCGCTGACCGAGTACCCTTCTGACTGTTGTGTATTTCATGAGTGACTGAATGTGAATGAGTAGGTGGCCAGTCATGTCTAAACTACTGTCGGGCATATGCAATGGTGGAAGAAGTATTTAGATCTTATACATAAGAGCATCAACACCAGGGCGCCCGGATGGCTCAGTTGGTGGAGCGGGCGCCCGTGTGTAGAGCCCATTGCTCCGGGTTCGGCTCCGACCTGCGGCCCTTTACTGCATGTCACCCCCCCCCCCCCCCCCCCCCCCCCCCCCCCCCCCCCCCCTGATCTCCCCTTTCATATCTTCAGCTGTCCTGTCATTAAAGGCCTAAAATGCACAAAAAGAAGAGTATTAATACTATCACTTGGTAGGCAGAATGGCCCATTTTAAAGTATTATAAATGATGTTGCTGAATTATAAATATTGATGCATTAATGTGTTCATCATACTAAAATAAGTAGGCTAGAAGCGGTAAATGTTCTTTAGTCATCTGAATATCTTTGAGTCGTGGACAAAACAAAACAAAAGATTGGAGGACGTCGTTTTGGACTTTGGGAAACAAGGATTGACATTTTTTTCACAATTTTCTGACATTTTATAGACAATAATTGAGAAATTAAAATCGTATCCCTAATTAATGTAGAGATGTAATGCAAATATAGTATAGAACATGATGAAAAGTAGTAACACGATGAAGTATCATCTGTCATCAGTGTTGTGTCTGTAATTTGAAGTAATAATATCGTGAACTGCTTCTGGATTGTTGAGTTTAAGGGCTCTTTGAACACGTGTGTAGCTAAAATCTGTTTTCAATCGTGATGTCAATAGAGAACGATTTTGTAAGGACAGTTCCCACTGATACGTTGGCTGTGGTTTTTTAAAGGTACAATGTAAAGATTCCCATTGTATTAATCGCTTTGTATTGCCAATGTGTGAGCGGTATTGTAAAAACCGAGACCTTCCTTCTTCCTACTCTCTCGGATGCCTATAAAAGCCTGCAGACTGATTTCTGTTGTGTTAAGGACTTTGTCCGGAAAATCCAAAGGATGAGACTTTATGCGAGCTCCAGAGAGCCTTTTGTCTTCGTACATCCATGCTTCAGCCAACAGCGTGCAACTGCTAGCTAACATTAGCTTAGAAATGGAGTCTGCCAAAGGGCGGACAGGCCGTCTGCCGACGTGCTTTTTGGGCTAACAGCCCAAATTTATTTTAATTCTTGTTTTTAATTATTTATTTTTTTGTTCGGCCCATGAACCAACCCATAAAAGTGGTAAGCCTAGGTTGGCGGCTCATTGTTTTTTCATTGACACTGGACTGGCCAAAAACACTTCAAAAAATATCACTTTTCTTTCTGTACGCTCCCCTACTCTCATAATGAAATGGACTAGTCCGTAATAAAGATAAACACAGTGACAGAAGAACTGGGAAGTACACAAACAGAGACAAAGCCAAGGGGGGAACTAGGGCATTTGATTCACGTGAGCAACAGGATCATATCAGCAGTTTAATTTACTGCCACCTGGCATTGCCAGATTGAAAGTCTGGCTACATCACAGATACATTCTGGGATAGGAGAATATAACGGGCTGGGCTGTTTGCATGTCTTTAAAGGTCCCATGGCGTGAAAATGTCACTTTATGAGGTGTTTTAACATTAATATGAGTTCCCCCAGCCTGTCTATGGTCCCCCAGTGGCTAGAAATGGTGATAGGTGTAAACCGGGTCCTGGGTATCCTGCTCTGCCTTTGAGAAAATGAAAGCTCAGATGGGCCGATCTGGAATCTTACTCTTGGTCAAGGCCAATGTTAGGGGACCACTATGGTCTGTATAAAAAACACTTCAGATACAGTGTTAGGGGACCACTATGGTCTGTATAAAAAACACTTCAGATACAGTATTAGGTGACCACTAAGGTCTATATAAAAGAGACTTCAGATACAGTATTAGGGGGCACTAAGGTCTATTAAAAGAGCTTCAGATACAGTATTAGGACCGCTAAGGTCTATATAAAGAGACTTCAATACAGTATTAGGGACCACATAGGTCTAATAAAAAGACTTCAGATACAGTATTAGGGACCCTAAGGTCTATATAAAAGAACTTCAGATACAGTATTAGGGACCACTAAGGTCTATAAAAGAGACTTCAGATACAGTATTAGGGACCACTAAGGTCTATATAAAAGAACTTCAGATACAGTATTAGGGACCACTAAGGTCTATATAAAAGGACTTCAGATACAGTATTAGGGGACCACTAAGGTCTAAATAAAAGAGACTTCAGATACAGTATGGGGACCACTAAGGTCTATATAAAAGAGACTTCAGATACAGTATTAGGGACCACTAAGGTCTATATAAAGAGACTTCAGATACTATTAGGGACCACTAAGGTCTATATAAAAAGACTTCAGATACAGTATTAGGGGACCACTAAGGTCTATAAAAAGAGACTTCAGATACAGTATTAGGGAACCACTAAGGTCATATAAAGAGACTTCAGATACAGTATTAGGGGACCACTAAGGGCTATAATAAAAGCATCCAAAGAGCACCATGTCCTGGGACCTTTAAACCAATTACAATTATCTTAGGTGGTGCCAAGCTCTGGACGCAGTGACATTTGCACAAAGCAAAAAGAAAACGCCACATAAAATATTAAATGAAGTTAACTGTTCACACAAGACAGCAATGTGAGCTATTTAAATTAGCTGGGTACATGGTTAAATGTTATTTACTCTAACCAGTGTATCGCCATGTGTGTTTTGTCCGTAACCACCCCACCCCCCCAATCAGTCCTAAAAACGTTCCACTTAGAGAGTGAATGCCGTACAAAAGATTCTTGGTACATTTTTACAGTCATTCCCAGAAAGAATGATCCAAGCATGATCCAAATGGCGTTCCAAACTTGACATTTTCAGTGTGTAGCTTGCAGGCTCGAAGGTCGCCGTGGTTTCCAGGAGCGTGGCGATCTTGAGAACGGCAACACGCAGAGAGCGAAATGTGAGGGACGTCCGGCGCATTAACCATGTGCCGGATGTAGGCAATTATCCTGGAAATGTACTTCCATTGATCCAGACTATGAACTCTGATGGGGTCAAGTACCTTTCTGCATCCGTTGTTTTGACAGCAGCATACTTAGTTGTTTGTCTGCAGCTTTTCTGTTTGACACGATGTGTCATTCAGCTTAATACTATATTATTATTTTACAGTTACAAAAGAACTTTTAATCACAATGTTACAGAAAAGTTGCTGCAACAGAATCAATCAGCTTGGCCAATAAAATATTAAAGTATGAACAGTTTCTTTTTATAAATAGTGTGAATAAACAAAGAGAAGTGAGACCGCTTTCTGTTACCACACTTTTAAAGGTCAGTGTGTGTGTGTGTGTGTGT
>NC_045735.1:1017572-1019899 GCF_008692095.1 Etheostoma spectabile
GTGTGTGTGTGTGTGTGTGTTTGTCTTTAGTGGTGTGGTCTGATGTTTGTTGCACTCTACTGATCTGGACAGAAAACATGCAAATGAAGCTCTACGGCACTCAAGAAAATGCACAAGATTTACAACGACTATTGTAGGAACATTCACTCAAGTACTGTATTTCAGTACATGTTTGAAGTACAAACATACTTATACTTGAGTGTTTCTATTTTATTCTACTTTGTACTTCAACTCCACCACACCTCACAGGCAAATACGGTTCTTTTACTCCAATACATGTAGTTACTTTTCAGATTCAGATCAATACCACAAAATATAACCAACTAATAAATGATGATGTATTATAGGTTAAGCAGTCCAGCTGTTCATAAAGAAGTTAAATGAGCTCCACCTTTCCCAGCTGCAACATTAAAGTAATGAACACATGAATGCATCACTAATTATAGTGTATCGTTACCTTTCGATAATTACAATCCATTATGATAATTATGATGATATAATACGATTCTGAAATGCTCCACTCTGCATGATGAGTATGTATTTGAATGCTGATACCATTGCACTTTTACTTGAGTAAGATTTTGTAATTCAGGCTTTTTACCTGTAACAGAGTATTTCTTCACTGTAGTATTGCTACTTTTACTTAAGTCCCAGAAGTGAATCCTGTAAAAGTAGTAACCAGTATATGTGTCTTTGTGTGTTCAGGCACGTAACAAGCAGAATGGAGAGCTGGCGGCCATTAAGGTCATCAAGATGGAACCAGGTGAGATTTGTCTTTGAGTGTTTATCCTTTTAAGAGAGAGGCATTATGACTTGTTTGTAATAATGCCCGAGGCCGGAGAGGACACTGAAACACAAGCCTCTAGATATTCTACCTTAGCACCTGCACAAAGGCAACAAACATGTTCCCAGCCTTGTATATTTACTCATTTACTCAAGTACTGTGCTTATATATGCTCCTGTGGAGGGTTCGTCATATTAAGGACTATCCTGAATGAAAAAGGGGAGAATACGTGTACAACTAACCCTTTTTGTTATACTCATATATGCACACACCAGTTTTAAAAAGAGCTTATTGTTTGTATAAAATCATGTCCTTCTTGTTTCAGGGAGGTATAGGGAAGTAGTAACATAATAGCTGAGTGGGAGTTGCATCTGTCAGTATTTAAACTCAGACAGTTAGACAGTGTTGGGTGGGCAATACACAATGGGGGTTAGCCAGCGTCCAATAAGCGTAGCTTCTAAGGCGCCATTTTGATGCTACATAGCACTCACCCGCAGTTGCCATGCCATTGACTGCTATTCACTTTGACGTCACTTTGACCGCAAATAACTTCCATCTGAAGCGTTTAAAGACTCTTTTCGTCCATTGTTTATTTCGAAAGAAACACAACAATTTTTTAAAGGTTCTTGTATCTTACGTTATGGCTCCCTAGCAGTTTTTGTAAAAATAGGCTAACGATTGTGTCAGAACCACGTAACTCACTGTCGCATAGTAGAGGAATTACCATAAACTACAGGATAAGCTCACAGGCTGTTTTGATTTGTACTAGCTGTTTAGGTTTAATTACTATTGTTAACTAGCGTTTTAGTTAGCGGTAATTAGCCTGTGGCTATGTTATCTCCTAACATACACCTACGTTCTCCGTCTCTGTTGATTGGGAACGATTGAGATTTCTCTTGCACAGCTACCAGAAGATTTACAACTTTCAGACACTTCAATCTCAGTTGGAGGCTGAGCAGTAACGCTCGGCACTCACCGGAAAAGTGCTTCTAATAGCCTTCACTGGTCTCCGTTGAAAACAACAACGTCACATTGTCCAGTTCTCATACTGTCAATCGCAATACAGCACTGTAAAGAAAACACCTTTATGACAGCAGGTGTGAGAAAAACACTACCACTTTTGTCCAAAGCGGCCGCTAAATCAACACAAACTGAAAGCCTCTTGAAGTAAAAAGTATGTAAGTATTGTTATCAAAATGTACTCAAAGTTTCACGTGAGAACCACCGAACTTTTCATAGTGTCATAAAACAAGCCCTGTTGATCAAAGAGGCTTTTCATACTATTACCTTACAATAAAATTGTTAGATGTCTTAAAGTCTTGGTTAGCATGTAGCGTGTATATCATAGACTATATATATATATATTAACGGTCTATGGTGTATACTCAATAACTGTGTTCATAAGGAATGTGGCTAAAATAATAAATATGTCTTTCCCTCATTCTGTCTGGTTCCACAGACGATGATTTTTCTATCATCCAGCAGGAAATTGTCATAGTGAGGAGCTGCAAACATCCCAACATAGTGGCTTATTATGGCAGCT
>NC_045735.1:1019909-1020312 GCF_008692095.1 Etheostoma spectabile
AGTGGTCTGTCTCTGTGCCCCCCCGCCCCCCTTATTAATCTCAGGTAGACATTAACTCCTCTTTTGTCTGCAGAGCCAATAAACTGTGGATCTGCATGGAGTTCTGCGGAGGAGGCTCCCTGCAGGACATCTACCATGGTGAGTGGGTGACTGAGTTTATGTTTTATGTTGATTGGTGTCACACACATAAACACAAATCACATCAAAGAAATATAAAATGCGTGTAAGGGTGTGGTAGACACACGTAATGGCTTATATAAAATAAGGCCAAACCCCAAGGACATACCAAATGTAAACATTCAAAATCAACCAGTACATTTTAAGAATTAGAATTTCTAAAGAGTGATCTATTTTTCCAAATGGAATACTTCACATGTGTGTGTGTGTGTGTGTGTGTGTGTGT
>NC_045735.1:1020322-1023103 GCF_008692095.1 Etheostoma spectabile
AATATTTGAGGAATCTGCCTTTTATGAGTTTTTAATATCTATTATATTACTATAATATTACAAGTTTGAGGTACTTGTACTTGACTTGAGTATTTCCATTCCCTGCTACTTTAATTTCTAGATGATTTTTTGCCGAGACAAGATGAAATTCACAACTACTCCCGACGCGCCACTGCTACGAGACGACATGGTGTACCACATCGCTATCGATAGCAACGACTCTGTACTTCTGGGGCTGTTATATAGGATATGTAAATGTAAATGGACTGTTCAGGTCTTTTTTAGTCTGAACTCAGGTTGAACTGGACCTCATGATGTTATTCATTGTGAAGCCGAGTTGTTTCTCTGTGCCTAACCACAGTAGACGACTCAATAAAACGTTTTCATATCCAAATTTACATAAAGAAGACCTCATAATCTTCCTCTTCATCTTTAGTCTGGATTAAAATGTTCCATTCTTCAGTTCTGATCTGCTTAAGAACATTCAAATCACCCCGTAAAACACTCAAAGTGGAGTCAGGGGACGGCCAGGGGTCCTTCAAGGGGGTCCCCAGCAAAAAGGGGAAGACTTTAATTTTTTACTATAATTCTAACCATACTCCATGTAAAACTATGACATAATGCATGACTATTTTGGATTTATTACGGTAATAAAACAACTAAAAGCAAAAATACTATTTTATGGAGGACCCTGGGATTAAATATTAGGAAATTACTTTTCCACAGGCTAGAATTTGGCCGGATGAACCTACACACGCTCCACCAAAACAAGTTCCTTCCTGAGGCTATTTTGCAGCGGCACCATGGCTCCGTCCGGTGCTTAGCAACACCCAAAACGATGGTGATTGGTTTAAAGAAACGCCAATTAACCAGAGCACGTTTCACTCCCATCCCAGAAGGCTGTGTGGCCTAGCCAGACCCTCCTTCGCAGCACTTAATGCAAGACCTTTCAAATGAACCTTGATCACTTACAGCAATGTTTCCCAAACTCAGGGTCGGGACCCAAAATGGGTCGCAGACCCATTATATGTGGTCGCTAATTGGCAGAGTAAAATGCACATCAATTTCTGGCTTTTTGACTCTAGCATACCTGAAAAACCAATACAGAAACAGACTCAATGCTCAGCGTGACCTCAGAATGGGGCACTTTCGAAAAACCGAACCTAGACTAGATCAGCTGGTTGATATCTCCAACCAGACACACACATCTCATTAAATTCAAGTCAGCATTATTTTAAAAAATGTTGGTGTCGGTACTGAGGGATGATGGGAGGGGACAGACACACAGAAAAGAGAATAGAGACCTTTTCTGTTTTTGTTTACTTTTATAATGGAATAAATATACTTCACATACATTTAAATTCAAGGTTTGCTTCGTCTTTTGTCCACAGTTTAAAAATGTAGATGTTACAATAATTCATGGTGTGTTTTTCTAAATTCGGGTCCCGGGGAGACACCGAATTTCTCTTTTGGGTCTTGAGCTGAAAATGTTTGGGAACCACTGACTCACAGTAATGCATTCTGGAGGCTGTAAACTATCAGTTTTGAATTATTAAAAGTAAGTACTGTGTTCCACAGTGACCGGTCCTCTGTCTGAGCCCCAGATCGCCTACATCTGCAGGGAGATGCTGCAGGTAATTATTCATCCACCTTAAAGGATTAACTCTGGAGCTGCTCATAACGACGTCCATGGCACAACAACTGTTTAATTCCATTTATTCTGTGTTTATTTCTCTTTTTTCTCCCCATTTCTGAAATGTGTTTAACAGTTGAAATGAATAAGTGAAAGTTCTTATTTATTTTACCCAGGGCCTTGACTACCTGCATGCACAGAAGAAAATCCACAGAGACATCAAGGTAAACACGTCTAACTTTCATTCTACATTCTTGTTTACTTGTATCTTGTATTTTATTTGTGGTAAACGCACGTTAGACTACAGTAGGTGACACTTGACGCCTGCTGTTGGAATAAGTGGGTCAGATAATGAGACGTAAACAAGAACAAAGTACACACTGAGCCCTAGGATCAGGGTCAGGGTTTCTAACCCGGAAGACCAATCATCTTTATGTTGTTACGACCTGGCCCGTTGTGATGATGGGCGTAGCGTAAAAAGGATGAAGGTGGAGGAACCAATGCAAAAAGGGAGACGAGGTCACGGATAAAAAGAAAGGATTTTGAATTAACACAATATCAAAGTGCCAAACACAAAAAGAGCTATGTGGGCGCTGCCTGTGCAAACAAAGAAATTCCAAACACAACTAAAAGAGCACAGCACCCATTAGCTCGCCAAATTATAACACATGTAGAATGGAAACAGAAAAAAAAGACTTTAAGCTCAACAGGCTCTAACTATTAACTCTTGACAGTTTTTATTGAACCAGCTGATAGACAATATTTTGTTCTATTGTCCAGTATCTTTAAATTCAAAGCTCTCAGACTTTTCATCTCATAACTTTATGATGGAAAAAATGAGACAGCGGTGGAATGTAACTCGCTGGGTATTTATTCAAGCGTTTAGCTGAGTTCCCTTTACTTGGGTATTTCCATTTTATGTTACTTTATACTTCCGCTCCTCTCCATTAGTCTGAGAGCTTTAGTTGCCTTTCAGATGACAGTTTTTCCTCCCCTTCCTGATCAGTGAAAACCACGTATCTCCAGATGTGTTGCTGTTAAATGTTTTGTGATAAACTGAAGGATGAAGTGGTGAGAGAAAGAGCTAAAAACAATAGTCTTTAAAAAGTTTCTTGAATCACCAGGAAAATACATCGCCACAAAGCTGA
>NC_045735.1:1023113-1038318 GCF_008692095.1 Etheostoma spectabile
AAAAAAATAGAGATACGTGGTTCTCACAGGACAGTGATGCCACAAACATATGATGATTATAGAATATGATGCATTGCTGTGAATTAAACTACCCAACAGTATATAAAAGAGCCCAACCTTAAACATCTACAGCGGGAAGATGCAACATACACATTACTGCAGCAGGAATATTAATCCAGAAACATCACATATAATAATAGTAATAAGTTTATTTGATTTAGCACCTTTTACAGACAAAGTCACAAAGTGTTTCACAAGGTAAATATATGTATATGTAAATATAGTCAATCCAACAGAAAATAAACAAGGGAAAAAAGAAAATGATTTCCGAATTAACATTGAAAATTATTAAATGATTTCAAGCTAAAAGCCCATAGTTTCCAATCAATACAGTACAATCCAACAGAAAATAAACAAGGGAAAAAAAGAAAAATAATTATTATATATATATATATATATATATATATATATATATATATATATATATACATATAATTATTGAATGACCAATGACAATATAACAGGAAAACACGGACAGGGAACATTTCACTGCACATTAAGTACTTTAAGTACTTTTCTGTGAGTTTTGCTTCTAATATTTTTACTAGTAGCGAGGTTTTGAATGCAGGACTTTTACTTGTAGTGGAGAATTTTCCCAGTAGGGTGTTTTTACTTAATACTGAATACTAAACTGAGTAAATCTTACTTACTGACAGTAGTGCACCCAAAAAAAATGAGCAGATAGAGAGAGAAGATACTCAGCACACTACAACACTCAGTCCACCCAAGGATCTTTTACTTCTACTTTTAGAATTCACAGGTTTTTGATCTCTACCCTGTGTGGGCTCAGTTAAAGATCACCGAGAGGAGAGTGTGTTGTATGATGAGACGTGTCTCTGGTTGTGTTTGTGTTGATGTCTCTCTCTCTCTCTCTCTCTCTCTCTCTCTCTCTCTCTCTCTCTCTCTCTCTCCTGCCTCCAGGGGGCCAACATCCTCCTCAATGATCAGGGCGAGGTCAGGCTGGGTAGGTGCATGTTTCACTGTGTGTGCTCTGTGCTGAACCGCTGTGGTGAAGATGAGTCACTCTCTGCATCAGTGACATCACAGACGCATGGGCGCAACGATCCAAACTGGCCTGTGAAACCCACCCCAAAAACCTAACGAAAACCCGTGTGAAGTGTTTGACGTTAAACATTCTCAACCCCTCCAATGTTGAACCCAAAGTTACGTCAGACCCCTCAATTAAATCATCTCAGCTGTCTCGTTTGGATCCTATTCAAGGACTCGACTGGTCCTCTCTGTGTTGTGGTGGTCTGAATTAGGGCTGCCACAAAGATTATTTCTATTTTCAGTTAGCCTGTCCATTCATTTCTCAATTAATTGATTAGTTGGTTGGTCCATAAAGCCCAGTTGAGACCAAAGACTTGCAACGAGACGAAACCGTTTTAGAGAAACGTCGCAGAGGTCTGAACCGGCCCGTCTCAGCTGGACTCAAACCAGATGATGGTGTCGCTGAGTCTCCAGAGGTCTTCATGAACAATGAGGAACCTCTCCGGTTTCTACAGCCGATGGAGAAGTCAACTGTGAACTGTAGAAATGAAATGATCCATAATCATCATTTTTAGTTTTAGACGGAGCCTCAATGACCACCCGAAAGCCGTAAAGGCCGCGAGACACCAACCCCATACTAGGCCGTCGGACAGTCTGCCGAGGTCGGTGACTTGGGTCGTGATTTTGGCCGACCTGACACGCTCGTTCGGAAGGCGGGCACTGCCGGCAGTCGGACTCAAACGACCAATCTGATTGGTGGAGAGCTAACCTGGAAATGAAGAGCGGGATGAGCGGGACTAAAGTCCTTCAAAATGGGACGTAAATCTTTTAACCCTCGTATTGTCCTCCCGTCAAAATTGAAAATCAACACTTTTGGTGACACTTTTTATCAATGTGTTTAACTTTTTCTTATGTTTTTCTCCCTTTTTCAACACTTTAGACATTTTTTTCAACTGTTTTACAGTTATTTTTGGAGTTTATGGTCAATAAACCTCATTTGTAGGAAATTATACCTAATGTTTGAGTTGGGAAAGCAGAAATTAGTTTTAGATTTGTATTTGGACTAAAATTAAAGGAATGTATGATGATGGATAATCACAGACTGGAATATGTCAACTTTTACTCAATTATTTCAAAACCACTTCAATTCTTTTCTCCAAATGCTATAAAATTGAATGAGACGCCCCAAAATTAATGAAAGTAGAGATGTGTACTTGCCAAAGAGCGTTGTGTGGAATCAATCATGTTATTTTGGGTAACTAAAAACAACATTGATATAGGAAAACGAGTCAATTTGACCCATGGACAACATGAGGGTTAAACTGTCCTTTATCGGTATTCAGATTTAGCCACTGCACCGCCTACTTATCGCTTGAAATGTTTTCAGAAAAAACGTTTCGGTGAACTATTTTAGTCAAATATGAACAAGAGCCATGACAGTCTGGCTTTGAATTTCTGGAGAAACCAGATCCACGTGAAGCTGCAATCAATTTTTTAAAACTTTTTTCATCGCAAAAAATGACTCAACCTGACTAATCTTTTATCAAAATAGTTGGAGATAAGTTGACAACTAATCGATTGATTGATTCCTCTTTGCTGCTCTAGTCTGGTTCCAACATTTGATAATTGCCTGCAGAACGTGGTTTCATTTACAAGCAGAGGTCTTCTCACTGTCATGTTCCTAATAGGATTTAAAGACTCAATCTATTTGGATATTCCCTTATGCATTAAAAACACAACCATTAATATTTTTTTTAATTGGGTTTATGCTCATTTCTTCCATGCTTGATGGTGCTGTCACACTGTGCAGTAATTCTGAAATCAAAGTAGATAGTAGAAATACAAAGCACATGGATTTGTGTTCAGAGCCTTGGTTTTATTTCTTTTACAAAGAGTCACTCAAGACTTGCAGAAATCTGTCTTGTTAAGTATATTTTTTACCAAAACTGAATGAGTGAATGAGTGGTTGTTCTTTATATTCTTTGTTTCCTCTGTTGTGTAGCTGACTTTGGGATCTCGGCTCAGATCACTGCCACTCTGGCCCGGCGGATGTCCTTCATCGGGACGCCATATTGGTGAGATCCAAACCCAGAGATTAGTCTCTCTGCTGCTTTTAATGTTACAGGTCCTGACTCCACTGGCACCAAAAAGATATCAGGGTCTATGTACACTACCGGACAAAACTTTGGGCTCACTTAGAAATTCCCATACCACTCCATCATATACAGAATACCAGCTGATCTGAGTGGGTCGGCCATCATCAGCAACCATTCATCCAATGTCCCAAAGGCTCACTCTGTTCACTAATCTGATATCATTTTAAAAAACTAACTGAGAAAACATTGGAGAACCCTTTTGCAATTATGAAGCACATAATGTAATCTGAAAACTGCTGCCTTGGTTAAAATACATTGCAACTGATCTCAGCTGGTATTCTGTCTACAATGGAGTGCAATGGGAATTTCTAAGTGACCCCAAACGTTTGACCAGTAATGGAAGTCAAAGAGAAAATGAGCCTACTTGTCACTTGATTTATTAACTCAGTAAACATGGTCATAATGAGTTTATGGTCTCAATCACTAGTTTGAAGTTTTCTTCAATACAGCATGATGTAAATTATGGTCCCATTTAAAGTAAGGGGATGTTCAGTACAGAGGCTTACCAATGCTAACCATGGCACTGTGGACATTAAAATAGCTGTGAACCTGTTTTTTGGATGTTTTCATCTTGAACTTTGACCCTGTCACTATGTGTTTTCACTCAAGCAAAGGTAACTGGAACATGTTGGTCGCGTAGAAATATCTTCAGCTCTTTGTTCAGCGTTCTGCTAATCAGGCTAACTACCCACCACTAGCATTAGCTGGTAACTTAAGGGAACGTTTGCCGATTTTGCGACATGCAAATGAGTGGCGACAGTACCCAGAGGGCAACCTTCCCTCCGCAACGCATCCGGCTGCAACAAAACAAGATGGCGACGTCCGTATTGACAAACTCAAGGCTTCAAAACGGCAGTCCACAAACCAATAGGTGGCATTTTAGGTCTATTGTTTCAACTCGACCCAATTTATCTTTAGAGCAGCTCTGCCTCTAGTCTCGCATAGCCAGACCCTCCTCCACAGCTCTGCATTGGAGGGTCTAGCTATCCACACAACAGTCGTGGATGGGAGTAAAACATGCTCTGGTTTATTGGCATTTCTTTAAACCAATCTCGGTCATCATCGGCGGCTTGAAGCGCCGTACAGAGCCATGGTGCCGCTGCAAAATAACCTCAGGAAGGAACTTGTTTTGGTGTAACATCAAAAGTAGTACGGTCAAAAGTAGTTTTAGTTGTGCAACAGAAAACTACGATTGGACAGATAGTCTAGCTAGCTGTCTTGATTTACCCTGCAGAGATCTGAGGACCAGGTAACCATAGTTCTCAGAAATCCACCGGGGTTTAAAATTACAACACAAAGAAAGTTGAAGGTAACGGACAACCTGCCGAAAACAGTGTCATCCGGCTGAATGTCCGTCGGCACTAGGCCAATACAGGAAGTGGAACGTCATGGGTTCTGACTAAAAGTCCTTCATTCGTTGCTGTTCCCCTCCTGTCCTCAGGATGGCGCCAGAGGTGGCAGCGGTGGAGATTAAAGGCGGCTACAACGAACTGTGTGACATCTGGTCTGTGGGCATCACAGCCATCGAGCTGGCAGAGCTGCAGCCGCCCATGTTCGATGTCCACCCGCTGCGGTAAACACACACTGAGTAAACGCAATATGGACATTTACTCAAGTACTGTACTTAAGAACACATGAGAACAACTTTAACTGAGTATTTACATGTTCTGCTACTTCAAACTTCTACTCCACTACTGCACTTTACTTTGTAGAGACTTTGTATTTCCTTTCGTCTAAAAGCTTTCCTCTCTTCACATTGCTGAAGTAAAACAAAACACACTGCACATTATTGCACATTATATTTTACATATTGAATCTGTTGCAGGACAGACCGGGCTTGTGCATAAATACGTGACATTCATTCTCACAGAGTCTCACTGACTGTGTTTCAACCTGCAGAGTCCTGTTCCTCATGTCCAAGAGCGGCTACCAGCCTCCTAAACTGAAGGACAAGTCTAAATGGTAAATAAAATCCCATCATGTTTAACCATTAAATCATGGGAGCGAATGGTACCCATTGTATCCATCAAGCTGTTGCCGTTGGTCCGGCATTTAAATTTCCAGCCGTGAACAGATGTTTTCTCAGTGAATGCTTATGAAAAATGTAAATCTGAAAAAGAGAGAAGACGGTCAGATAAAGAACGTTATAGTGTGGCTAGGCCAACAACAAATGGAAATGTTAAACAAGTTGTGTCGATGTTTTAGTAATACTGCGATTAATAGGATCTAAATACAAGCATTCAGTCTATATATATATGTGTGTTACTGCACGTTCCAAGATGCTCCAACATGTCTCCTGTCTGCAGGTCCTCCATGTTTTATAACTTTGTAAAGGCCATGTTGGTGAGGAACCCCAAGAAGAGACCCAGCGCCTCCAAGTTGCTCACAGTCAGTACTGCTCACATATGCTCCAGTTCAGGTTATTTGGTGTCATTTCTGAATCAAATCAACCTAATTCTAACTATGTTTTGGCATGACTTAAAAATATGTAGCAACACTGATTTGTACACCAACTGTCTTGAGGGAGATATCACACATCCAAGAGCAGCTATAGTTACAGCAGTGTTTTTAAAATGAACCCCCAGAGACTGAATCACCTGAATCTGCAGCTTCTCTCGGCTCTACACAGCTTTATAGTTTGGGAGGGAACACAAAAATTAAAAAATAAGAAAGGCCCAAGGTACTCTTTTTGCACGTAGTAAAAAAAAAAGAAAAAAAAAGAAGCCTTTATTAGATGACTACTTCACATTAAACCCTCATGTTGTCCTCGGGTCAAGTTGACCCATTTTCCTATATCAATGTTGTTTTTAATTCCCCAAAAAAACATGATTGATTCCACACAACACTCTTTGGCAAATACAAATCTCTGCTGTCATTAATTTTGGGGCGTCTTATTCAATTTTATAGCATTTGGTCATTTATACATATCATGTAGATATATAATGTATATCATACCAGAGCAATCTATTGTAGATGGATGTTGATTTCAGTATAATGAATACACACACACACACACACACACACACACACACACACACACACACACACACACAAACACACACCTGCTTGTCCCCTTCTGATGCACCTGTCTCACGTTGTAGATGTGTGAAGTATTTTTCTGCATTGACAATTATAAAAAAATGTTAAATTAAAATGATTATATTGGGATCTTTGTGAGGATCTGTACCACACAACTAGTTTTTCTTTAGTCTGTAGGATACGATTTGGAGGCCGAAACCATTTTTTGTGATTATTCCAACAACACATGAATCCCATTTGACGTGGGTGCCTGTGTAGCTCACCTGGTAGACCACGCATCCCTATACAAAGGCTTATCACTCGACGAAGTGGTTGCGGGTTCAAGTCCAGTCTGCGGCCCTTTGCTGCACGTCATTCCCTCTCTCTCCCCTTTCATATCTAATACATATCTCATCTAATAAAGGCCTTAACTGCCAAAAAACTAACCAAAGAAAACAAACGCTGAGAAGACATTCAAGTCACAAGTCTGTCTGAATAGATTTGCATAGACTCAGTACCGTCTACTTCAACCAATCAGGTGATGGAGCTGGGCTCTGACAAAAGGTCTCACTCACAGTGGTCGATGCAAAATGCTTTGTTCAAACTCTAAACCAGAGCAAAGGCAGACCGACTTCATTAAATCAGGAGACGCTAGAAGAAAGTAAAATAATAGCAAGTTACTCGGTGAACAGGAAAGAGGACATCAGGATAAAATCAGACTAAAACTGTTAGGTCGTTCCTTTTCTTCTACACCAGTCTTGGACTTTGAGCCTACTCACTGTTTCTGTTTCTCTTTCGGGAATGGAGAGATATTTCCTTCTTTATAGAGCTGTGTAGATTGAATTATTACTTTATGTTATCACTGTTATTATTACTTCAACTTCTTATTGTAATGCCCACAGTGCCCTGCTATGCCATGAACTACTACAAAGAACTGCTACAAACTACTAATTTTTCTATTTTTGTTATTGCCACTCTTCATTTTAACCCCAACCGGTCGTCAGACATCGCCTACCAAGAGCCTGGGTCTGGGTCTGGGTCTGGGTCTGGGTCTGGGTCTGGGTCTGTCCCAGGTTTCTGCCTAAAAGGAAGTTTTTCCTCGCCACTGTCGCACTGTTGCTTGCTCTGGAGGAAACTACTAGACCTGTTGGGTCCTTGTAAATTCTGGAGTGTGGTCTAGACCTGCTCTATCTGTAAAGTGTCTCCAGATAACTCTTGTTATGAATTGATACCATAAATAAAATTGAATTGAAAATGAATTTCTCCTTCTCCGTCCCTTGTGTCTCGTCCCCACCTCGCTCCCTCTCTTCCACAGAACATGTTTTTGACCCAGCAAGGCCTGAACCAGGAGCTGACCCTGGACCTGCTGGAGAAGTATCGCCACCCTGAGAAACTCAAGCCCTGCCTGGTGACGGAGGACGACGAGATGGAGGTCTTACCACATTCTTTACTGACTTTTATTAAACAACTGACATGAAGCTCTCGATAGATATCAACATTCGGACCAATCACGATCATCTGTTTCACTTTTAATTTTAAATTAAGCATTAACGTGAGACACTAAAGGCAAAAACATCATTTTCAATTGAAATTGAAATTTGAAAAAATATTTTTTTATGGCTGTTTACAGTGTTTTCTGATTTATTAAGTGAAAATAAAAAAGAAATCTCCCAGTAAAAAACTTTGATTCTTAAATGTCAGCAAAATAAAACAAGAACCTGACTTTATCCGATGTTCATGTTTTTGTTCTGGAAATGTATTTTCATATTTGAACATAACACTCAAAACTTGTAACATAAAAAAAAATCATTGTCCTAATGTAACTAATCAACTGGTTGAAATTGTATTTTGATAGTTCAAATATTTTTTCTTCCTATTCAGCTGTAGTGTCTCTTCTTAAAATGTCCATGTAGCCAGCTGATCACAGACGCCGATCACGTTGAATAAGGTGTCTTCTTGTTGATTTAAGGTGACGGGGTCCTTGAGGAGGATCCAGTCCGTCAACAAGCACAACCAGGCCGAGAGGACCAACTCCGACATCAGCTGTAAGAATTCACTCTTTCATCTCAACTATCAACAACCTTGTGATGTAGAAGTTGTCAGATTTATGGCACACATATTCATTTAATATCAACATTTTCAGTCAACAGTCAAAACAAGACATTTAACTCTTTATCTGCTGTAGAAAACACATAAACTGTATATATATATATATATATATATATATATATATATATATAGTGAGGAAAATAAGTACTTTTTTAGATTATGTCTCTCACAGTGGACATGCACCTACGGTGACAATTTCAGACCCTCCACGATTTCTAAGTGGGAGAACTTGCAAATTAGCAGGGTGTTCAAATACTTATTTTCCTCATGTGAGGAAAATAAGTATTTGAACACCCTGCTAATTTGCAAGTACACACATATTCATTTAATATCAACATTTTCAGTCAACAGTCAAAAGAAGACATTTAACTCTTTATCTGCTGTAGAAAACACATAAACTGGTTATATATATCTATATATATATATATATATTATATTATATATTGAGGAAAATAAGTATTTGAACACCCTGCTATTTGCAAGTTCTCCCTTAGAAATCAGGGAGGTTCTGAAGTTGTCACCGTAGTGCATGTCCACTATGAAACTAATCTAAAAAGTACTTATTTTCCTCTGTATGTATATATATAATATCTATATAATATATATATATATATAATATATATCTCTTTCATAAGTAGGTGTCCTGCATTCAAAGTCTTCCCTAGTGCAAAAGTATTTGCTTTAAAGTATACTTACTAAGTAATAAGAGTAAAGTACTCATGCAGAGTGGCCCATTTCAAAGTCATATACCTATATTATATTATTGGATTATAGTAATTGATGCATTCTTTTGTTTATCACTTTAATGTTGCAACTGGTAAAGATGGGGATTATTTTAATTATTTTGTCTGCAAAGTAACCTAACTTATAAAACGCATGTTGTGGAGTAAAAGTGCAATACATCAAAACAATATACTATAAAAGTACATGCACACAGCATGTAGTACATAAGAAAATCATCATCATGTTTATGACAACATGAACTCCTCATTCTAAATTATATTATATAGTATATATCATCGCTGTTGGGCAGAAACCTTGTAAATCCATATTTCATTATTATTATTATTATTATTATTATTTAATTTCAATTTTTTTCATAAATCAATGCTATTGGTCACTTTTTACGTCCGTCTGTGTGTTTTACACATATTTAAACAGTGATAAGATTAAAAAGAAATTAGAAATAAATAGTTTTCAAATTATCCTTTTTTTATTTCCTGAAAAATAACAGTTATGGACATGCAAGGTTTTTGCCCGACAGTGACAATATAATATATTAATATCCATTTAGGAGGAGAAAGGATGATATTCTGCTACTTTTCTTCTCATTCCTCCTTCCAGTTCTTCTTCTCATCTTCACTGATGCACTCAGTATTTATTTCTACTCGACTACTCCAGGCACAATTTATCTCTCTTTTGCTCTCAATTTACTGGATGATATCAATGCTGGTGAAATAATACACATTTATTCTGTAATGAATGAAATGAAATGTTAATTTGTTTTTGTTTCTGGTCGCTCAGTGGACCAGATTTACACTCGGAGGCCTGTGAAGAAAGAATCCCCAAACACAACAGTGAGTTTGTTACACTTTCAACGTTGCGGACACCCATGCATACACAAACATATACAAAAATATACAAACACATGTACAGACATATATAAACATATACAAACATATACAAACACATACAAACACATACAAACATATACAAACACATACAAACATAAATGCAACTATAAACCAACATAACAAACACATGTAAACAATAAACATATACAAAACATATACAACACATACAATCTATACAAACACATACAAACACATGTAAAACATTACCAACATATACAAACATATGCAACATATACAAACATAACAAACCTATGCACTATACAACATATACAAACAATCAACATATACAAACAATGCAACCATACAACATATACAAACACATACAAACATATAAAACATTACAACCATATGACAACTATACAACATAACAAACACTTACAACACTATACAAACATATACAACATATACAATATACAAACCATATACAAACCTATACACATATACAACACCTATACAACATATACAAACATATACAAACACATACAAACATTTACAACACATACAAACAATACAACACATACAAACACATACAAACATATACAAACCCATACACACATATACAACCCATACAAACATAATACAAACACATACAACATATACAAACACATCCAAACACATACAAACATTATCACCACATACACACACATACAAACACATACAAACACATACACCATTTCAAACACAACAAACATATGCAAACATATACAACATATACAAACATTACAAACACAGACAACAAACAACAAACATATACAACCCAAACACATTAAAAACATATACAAACATACAAACATTACAACAATACAAACATAGCACATATACAACATATACAAACACAGTACAAACATGTATAACATATACAAACATATAGCAACATATACAACATATACAACCTTACACATACAACATACAAACTATCCACATACAAACACATGTAACACAACATATACAAACATATACCACCATATACAAACATATACAAACCACATACAAACATATACAACATATCAAACCATATACAACAAATACCACACATACAAACACTACAAACCAATACAAACATATACAAACACATACAAACACATAAAAACAATACAAACATATACAACTATACACATATCAACACATGTACAAACAATAAAACTATACAATATACAACATATACAAACATATGCAAACATATACAAACACATACAACATATCCAAATAATACAACACATCAAAGATATACAACACATACAAACATATACAAAACCCTACAACACAACAACATATACAAACACTACAACAACATATACAAACATAACAAACACTTCCAAACATATACAAACAATACAAACAATATAACAAACACTTACAATACATACAAACCATATACAAACATATACAAACACATATACAACACTATACAACACATACAAACATATACAAACACATACACCCACATGTAAAACAATCAAACTATACAAACCATATACAAACATATGCAAACATATACAACAAATACCAAACACATGTACAACATGTAAAACATACACACATGCAACATATACAAACTATACAACATATCACATATACAACAATATACAAACATACACACATACAAACTATACAACATATACAACATAACAACCATACAAACATATACAAACAATATAACAAACACAACAAACACATCACACATATACAAACATAACAACATATACAAACACATACAAACATATACAAACACATGTAAAACAACATCATACAACATATACAACATATAACAAACATATACAAACTAACAAACAATAAAAACACAACATATACACCACATACAAACTAATACAATAACAAACATATCAACATACAAACATATACAACCTCCACACATACAACATACAAACATAAACAAACACAACAATACATATACAACACATACAACATATACACAACACATACAAACATATACAAACACATACAAAACACTACAAACTATACAAACTAATACAACATATACAAACACTACAACCATATACAACACATACAAACATATCACACACATACAAACTATACAACACATACCAACATATCAAACACATACAACACATACAAACATAACACTATACAACATATACAAACATATACAAAACACTACAACAATACAACATCTACCACACACATACAAACACATCCAAACACTACAATTACAACCAAACCATACAAACATATACAAACACATACAAACATATACAAACACATACAAACATATACAAACACATACAAACACATACAAACATATACAAACACATACAAACATATTCAAACATATATAAACATATACAAACATATACAAACATATACAAACACATACAAACACATACAAACATATACAAACATATACAAACACATACAAACACATACAAACATATACAAACACATACAAACATATACAAACACATACAAACATATACGCATTATTTCCACTGGGGACGAGGGGGGGGACGGGGGACATACTTTTCTTTCTGGTAGAATTCCTCATTGATGATCAGCTTAATAATTTCCTGGATTTTGTTTCATCTTGGTCCCTTAATCTATGTCGATGTTATGTCTATGTTAATCTATCACAGTGATGATCCACCATAAGTGAATGGCTAGACTGTAACTCCATTAAACTGTGCTTGATTAATAAGTATTTATAAAACCTGGAATGAGTTAAAAAAAAAAAGGTCCCCATGCTTTCCAAAACCTTGCATTTGAATGCTGAAACGAGAACTTGATTTAATAAAGATTGATTTAAAAAGAATACATCACATACAAATATATGTCAAGTACACACATACAAAAACACACCTTATAGAAACATACATGTACTGACATACTGTATGCTGTATGTGTGTGTGTGTGTGTGTGTATATATACCCAAAGTGAACAAAAATAGACATTTAACACAACAAATAGAGGAGTTTTCTTCATCTATAAGTTTGTACTCATTGGCTGTGACTTCTTCTAGAAATCTTGCTGAGTTCCTGTGTTTTTTCACAGTTACGACCTTCGCTGGGATCCAGCAGCAGGACCAAGAGTCCAGTGAGGTAACTGGATCACATGTCCCTCTGCACTGTGTGTTTTTATACCTTTTTTTTGTAAGCTGCTGAAAACTGCTGCTGGAAATTTCCATTTCCTCGCGGGAGTCATCCCAAAAGGATCAATAACAGACGTGGAGTCACGTGTAAAACCCGATTCTAAGATTTAACTTGTGTTTCCTCTCTCAGGGACCAGGACACCGACTCGGACGACGACTATGACGATGTGGATATGTAAGAAAACACAGCGTCTAACAACCACGTCTAACAAAACACAACACAACAGCGTGGGATGATTCATTTTAAAACACTGCTGACTTCAGTTAGAGTTCGAGTTAAATACCTTACTAACACAGATGACTGTATGTAAAATGGCTTCTTATTTTGTAGATTTTAAAACTCAGGAAACCAGCACTTACAGAAATAATTACCACTGCATTTGGAGACGGCCATTTTGAATTATATGCGTTTTTACTTACTTAATGCAAATCCTTTTGAACTTCTCCTAGGGGGTTTATCGGATTTGTCTCATATTCAGTTGGTATGATCCTCTGACTAATGGGACCCAAAACTGCGAAGGAATGGTCGATTGATCAAATGATGATGTAATAGGTCATGTGACGCTATTTTAGGCCCTGTATAGGTGTTGAACTTTATAAAACTCCTCCCAGAGGACTCAACAGATCCTTCTCAAATTGGGTCAATAGCGTGTGAAGACTTTCCCGATGCCAAGTTGCAAAGCTTTTGTATTTTCGTAGAACGGTGTTGCCATGGCGAGGCGGGCAATTTGCAAATATATTTTCATAACACAGGAAGCTGTTATGAATTTACTCTACACTGTCCAGTCTGCCTGAAACTTCACACGCAGGATAAGTGTCCAGGCCTGGAGACACGTGGCTAGAAGGGATACAGCTAAGGCCGGAAGTTACGCAAAACCTCGCAAAATCTATCATAATACAATAACATAATACAATACGCAGTTGTATCCCTTCTACGCACAACCAACAAATATCCTATGATTTACATGAAATTTTCATGGTGTGGTCTACACAAGATATACAGCAACAGATAGATAGATAGATAGATAGATAATTAGATAGATTGACAGATAATAGACAGATTAGATAGACACTCATAGAAATAGATCGATGATCGATGAATAGATAGATATCTAGATGATAGATAGAGCAGTAGATAGATAGAATAATAGATGATATATAGATAGATAGATAGATAGATATGTAAGATGGATAGATGATCGACAGATAGATAGATAGATAGATAGATAGATAGATAGATAGATAGATAGATATTTATTGAAGCAAAAAAATGGGAAATTACGTTGTTACAGCAGCACACGTACATTAGTCACACAACACAGAACATAAATCTAAATGAGATACTAGGAAAAATATACGTACATACAGTATACATGAAATAATAATAATAACAGGAATAAAATATAAGAACAAATATTTAAATATATACAGGATGAGAAAACAAAATGTGCAACTGCTTAAACAATATGCTAAAATGTAAATGAAATTGTGCAGGTTGCCTTTATTGCACTAGTGTGGTGTCTAAAAGTCTCATCTAGCCCCCGGTGATGACGTGTTAATGAGTTTCATTGCCTGTGGTAGGAATGATCTCCTGTAGCGGTCCGTGCGGCATCGAAGATGTCGGGGCCTCGTTGAGAAGGAGCTCCTCTGTTGGACCAGTGTGTGGGGGGGTGGAGAGGGAGGTCGGGGTTATCCATGATAGATAACAGTTTGTTCAGAAGACCTCCTCCTCCCCACAGCGTCAAATGGTCCAGTTGCAGACTGATCACATCGTAATCACCGAGGATGGTACCTGCATATATCCTGACGTTGCTTGGAGGGGGGGGGGGGGGGGGGGGGGGGCGTTCATCGCCGTCTGCAGCTTTAATCAAAACTGACTTTGACTTTTTTTGCCATCTTCAAGTTTTTTCTCTTAACCCTTGTGTTGTTCTCCGGTCAAATTGACCCATTTCAAAGCGTTTCATATCAGAAATATGGATTTCTTTCAACCAAATTGCCCAAAAATAACATGGAAGATTCCACACAACATTCTTCAGGTAAAATTAACGATTGCTTTTATTGAATTTTTGGGGTGTTTTATTTAATCTTATAGCATTTAAATTCTTTTTTTTTTT